>NW_009224420.1:0-461 GCF_000690835.1 Fulmarus glacialis | reverse complement strand
GCCAAATCAGGCACAAATCAACACAGGCAATATTTTCTTTGTTTAGGTATCTTGCAGAAAGGTCTTGATTCTTGTTTTGAAGATGTAAAGAGACGGAGAATTTTTAATGTTTTCCTGGTATATCCCTTCTGCTACCTACAGTTAGTGAGCTATTACTGCCTTCAGTTCGCCTGGCTGCCGGCCCAGCCCCCGCTCACGCCTCTCCCAGAAGGGACACCCGGCACCTCGGGAGGTTTCACCCCGCGGGTGCCCTCAGCCTGCAGGAGGAGCTGCAGGAGCAGAGAAACCTCCACCGGCAGGTCTCAGAAGGTGGATCTCAGCTGGAACAACCCTCTGCCCCAGGTCTAGGGTCAGACTTAGGCGCTCTAGGAAACTCCACCCAGGTGGCACCTCCCTTCTCGGTCTTGTATGAGCTGAGGGAGAGGACAGCAGAGCAGGACCACTGTAGCCTGCCAGAACAG
>NW_009224419.1:0-56324 GCF_000690835.1 Fulmarus glacialis | reverse complement strand
TGCCGTCTTACTGCCTCCCAAGTAGAGAATCTGGGGCGGAGGGGCGTGCGGCCGGGCCTGGGGAGTGCCGGGCTTTCAGGAATTAAAGGATCTTTTCTCAAAATGCTGTGAGCTTTCGCGAGGGTTTTTGGGTGCTCTTTGGGAGAGGGAGGTGACAGCTGGAGGGGGGCGTGCGGCGCGCGGAGGGCCTCGCTGTGGTAACGCGCCGGGGGTGGTCGCTGACAGGAGCCGGGAATTCCCATATTCTCCGTGAGGGCGTGATACGGGGCGGCTGCTCGGCGGGGTGTTGCTTGGGCCGTCCCTTGGGGGAGAGGTGCGGGAACAATACTGTTCTGTCAGCAGGACCTGTTGGTGTAACCTCTATTCTGCTCACCTTTTGAGTGAAAGATCACGTTTGGGGTTTTTTTCCTGTGTTGAAGCATCCAGAATATTGGTTATGATGCAAACTGCTTCCCAAGTGAACTTATTAATTAATGTGAAAATAATTTAAAAATTTGGAAATTGTCCAGTCTTGTTGGAAAGATCTGACAAGCTTCTGAGCACACAAACCGTCTTCAGGGCTATAGAGTTTGTTCATTATGCCTATGCTTTTTGATTTAAAAGAAGGTATTTGTACTTACAAACCTGATAACTTGAAACAAAGCTAACAACATTGGATTGTATCTCACTTTATAAATGCAGTAGCAGCAAAACTAGGCAATATGATAATGTTTACTTTCAATTGTTTACTTCTGTTACACTTACTTGTTTTAACT
This sequence comes from Fulmarus glacialis, assembly GCF_000690835.1. Lineage (NCBI taxonomy): Eukaryota > Metazoa > Chordata > Aves > Procellariiformes > Procellariidae > Fulmarus > Fulmarus glacialis. The sequence goes on along the minus strand of NW_009224419.1, from coordinate 55,569 downwards.
TTGAATCAACTCATTTTAGCTCAGTTCTGTGATGGATTTTCAAGAGCAGCAGCGTAGCGGACACTAAAAACTTACCTGACTTTTCTTATTGAATAGAATACTAGTTGCAAACTTCATTTAATCTGTGCAAGGCTTTTCACAGATAGGGGTAGAACTAAGACAATATATAAGTGCTCCCACCTTGTGTTCCTTTCGTCAAGTATAGTGCAGCAGAGCCTCAGGCTGATCAGCCTGAGAACTGTGGGGTTTTTTTGTCACTGAAAACTAAGTTAGCATGCATGTGGGGAAGATGTTAAATTTGTAACATATGAGGCATTAAAAACTTACTGAAAGTGGCCAAGATTTAAAAGGATGACAGAATGCCAGAATACTGAATAACTTGAAGTATACTTGTATTAAAAGTGACCATGTATATCTTAGTAAAAGGTAACCAAATATGATGTTTTATTTTGGTTTATGGTGTTATTGGAAACAAACTCATGCTTCCTTGCACAGGATAAATGTAAACAAACTTCTTCATATAAACAAGATGTTTGTTTATGTTTATACTACCTTTACTATTTCCTAGCTAAAGTAGCTAGGAAGGCTGCTTGAAGATGTCTGCAGGGAAGAGATTTAAAAATCACACAGGAAAGTGCTTCTACTGGAAGCTGTGGACACAAATTTGAATTTTGCTCTAGCAGAGGAGAATACTTTGTTTTGAAAGAAATGCATAATTTAAAAAATAAAAGTGAAATGAGCTCAAAATTGGATTGAACAGGACAGCTATTTCCGTTGCATGTCCTTTTCAGTTATTCTAGAATCACTAGAGTAGGCTTTTATTGTTGCGTTTAGTGGAAAAAGTACATTATGTTAATATTTGACTTCGTATGCAGTCATATGCTTTTATTTCTTGAGGAGATGATTACAGTCCAGCAGCAACATGGATCAGAGTAGTGGTATGTTGCTTGAACCAGGTACCTTCTGAAAGGTAGTTTTTCCCTGAGATAAAGTGACTAGCCTCTGATGGTATAATTTGAGTGAATGGGATGAATGGGAAAGTAGGTTTTTTCATTCTGGACATGATGTACACAAACTGTGTATAAAACTGACATGAAGAGGGATTTACCTCTGAGGAAGAAAAGGGATGGGATTCAGGTGTGTTTTAAGTTGAGGCAGTGTGAGCAGACAGCCAGATTTATCAATTACTGCCATGGATTTGCGAGGGAAGAACAAAACTGTAATCAGGGAAAGGCTTCATCCATTATATAGGAGAATAATCTTACTAAATTTTGCTGGCTTTAATTTTGAATGAGGAATTGGTTTTGCTGAGGCTAGCAATATCTTTAGGTACTCAGAGAGCAACCTTGCTTGTATCTATCCCTGCTCTTTTCACTGTGCAAATAAGTTGAAGGTATATTTGGGACTTCTGTAAAAGAAGCCACACTATTTGTGCAAGTGTTCGGTTATCACTGAGCTTGTATACAAAGCTTCTCAGAGTTGGAGATTTTCTTGGTTCAGCTTCATAACTTATAATTAATCAAGTTTCAGTAGAGTTGCAGAGATGAATCAACCTGCACTCTGTCAGTCTGTTGCGTATAATTCAAGGAACTCTACAGTGTGCTGAGAGGAGCGTGTCTCTCTTCTAGAACTTATTTCATACATCAAGTGGAATGCTGAGCAAGGGCTTGGTGGGAGAGGGTGTGCAACTACATGTAACAGAAGATTTATTTTTAGTTCCTGGCATAGCAGCTGAAATTAGGCAAGTCATTTGGAAGAAGTCTAGGGGAATGATTTTTATATGATAGACTAAAAATGGCTCTAGATGACAGGGAGCTGGGAAAACTTAAGTCATTATTTTAGGGGAAGGGAGACTCTAGAAGAAGAAGGTGGAAGTTTTTTGTTTCCCCATCCCCTCCATCTGAAAGTAAAAGCTGGGCAATGGTGCTTGGCCTGCAGAAACATAGTGGTTTGGTGGTTTTTTGCCTGATCAATGGCATTTATTCCTGATTGACAGGAAGTAAGACTAGGCTATCAAGAGAGAATCTGTGCTAGAAAAGAAAATGGTGGTTTAAAATATTTTTCTGTAAGGCAAATGATGTGTACGTATGCACACAAATAATTAAAGATGGGCTATATTAGAACTACTAATTCAATTTTTTTTCTGCTTTAGGTCATTTTGAGAGTCATTCACATGTTGTTGAACATGACAGAACTGCACAATGAGAATTTAGTTCCAGTTTTTATACTAGTAGTGTGTAAACTGGAGTATTTTTCTAAAATTTAATGTCTGTCTTATGAGCATCTTGACACATAACAGTTGCTGAAAGAGCTCTGATTTAATCTTTGTTTTTTCTCATTTTTTGCTGGCACAAGGACTGGAGGTGGGAATGAGTGCCTGGTGTTTTTGTCATTATTTTTGTTTACAATGAAATGGGCAGAAAAAAATTAAAATGTTTTGGCAAACAATCATCTGATCTCATGCCAGTCCTGAGAATAGGCTGGCATGAGATGGCAGTGAGCAGTTACATTCTTAACTCGGTTTGGCAATGTGCTTGTTTTGCTTGTTTAAAAGTATGCTTGTTATACCAGGGGAAACAGACTAAATTAAGGTTGTCAGGGAGATTGCCGGAATTCCTATGTTTGTTAATCCTTAACTTAGATGTTGTTTGCTCTCCTTAATGCTTCAGTATCACATGGGAAATACATAATTGTTGGGTACCTAGGAAATCAGTAAGTGCTTGAAAGTGTCGGGTCTGATTTGACATATCTATTTTAGCTTAGCTGAACCCAAAGTCTTATCAAGTCGTTCATCTTTTTAGCTGAGAAGTTGAAGTCAGGCTTTTTACAGAAGTTCATGGCAGGAGAATGGGAGACAGAAGTCATAAAAAGAAGCAGGAGAGGTCGCTGGAGAGGAGACTGAGTATAAGGGGAAAAAAATCATTTGAAGGATGATTAAGTGTTGGTTGACCAGAGACACAGGAATCTCTGTTCTTGGAGGTTTTCAAGACCTTGAAACCTGGACAAAGCCTTTAGCAGCCTGGTTTGAATTTGGTGTTGACCCTGCTTTTTGAGCAGGAGTTTGGACTAAACTGAGAAATGTATGAGATCCTTTCAAACGTCTGTGGTTCTATGAATCAGTACTTGAAAAGAGGTGTTATAACAGGATTTGTGGTGCTTCCTGACTATTGGAACACTGGCTAACTAGAAGTTAATATGGCCAATGGTTTTTTAGTTGAAGTTAGTAATATATCAAGTCGGTTTAGTATTAGCATAAGTAGAAATATTTCTGTGTATGTAGTGGCTAGTGCCACGCTAAAAGCATGCTCCATTACCCCCAAGTTCACTTCAGGTTTGTTGTTCAGTGATAGATATTCCACTTAGCTACAAACTAAATTTCTGAAAGGGGCTGTCTTCTGAGTGTGATGCTGTCTTTAAAAGTAGATTAGGAGAAAGATCTTGTATAACATGAAAAACAAATTGTTGGGGGTAAGAGAGGGCTTATTTAATTGGAAAGCAAGTGGATTTGGTGATTCATCCAAAAAGGAACAACTCATACTTTGTTTTAAAAGCAGAAATTGTTTATGCTTAATACTGAAGTCTTTTAAACCCTGTGAGCCTTGAGATGAATCAAAAGCTATGAACTCAACATTCTGACTAATGTGCCATAAACTAGTGTCAAACAGTGGAATAAAAGCTTTTTATCAATTAGCTTAAAACAGAAGTAAACTGAGCGTGCTTGGGAGGATAGGTTTCCCAGCTACATTGCTCCACCCATATCAGTACAGGAGTTAATGAGTGCTTTAAATTATGTGTCAGTAGTATCAGTCACTGTCAGACAGGTTAAGTGCTACAGGACCTACATCGCACCATCACCTTTGACTCCTAAGGTTGTTTGATGTCATTCTTCTGTGGAGACATAATGTGCTCATTACACTTGTTTAGATGTTTATATACTGCATACATGAACTATGAGTCAGATTAAGCAGAGATTTCTGGCACATGAATAAAATGTATTACATTTGAGATCATAGTGTCTCTGAGTAAAATCAGTGCATACCTGCAGAGGATTCTTACTTCAAGTGGATGGTTGAGGAAGAAGTGAATTGAAATGCTTGTGTTTTGGAAGACTCTTGGCCTTATTAGATCAAAATCAAGATATTCGAGCGAGTGAAGTTAGTTATGGTGCCACCATTACTGAAGAGTAAAATTAATGTCTTGGGAAAATTTGGTTCTGTTGCTGAAAAGTGTGCTGATTAGGCACTACTAATATGGCAGAGTAGGGCATACTTGGTGCTGATGTTTAGGTAAATGCTTTTAATGTGAATTGATATTGACACTGTTTAAATGAGGTGATAGATACAGTGATAAGCCGATCTGCTTGTGGTAATTAAGCTTCCTGAACTACTACTTTTAAGACAAAACTGTAGACCTATTCTGTACAGTACAGGAAGCTTTGCAAACAAAGCGGATTCCACCTAGGCAATGTGGAAGACATTTATAGGGAGAACTGACAGTGTGCTTATCAAATAGAAGTGATGCTTTCTGAGATTTTAAGCATTGTGGTGCTAAATATCCAAGTTATTGAGGATGAACTTTTGTTTTTATATTGCAAATAGCCTGTAAAGCATGCTAATGATACTGTGATTGCTGATGAAGGAAAAGATAGGCTTAAAAACGTTGCGTGGGTTATAAGATGACTTAATCTTTTCTATATTAATTGCAATTCTTTAGAGGTAAGCAATAATGGCTAATAACTTTCCTCTAATTCTTTTCATCCCTGTCCAAATTTAGAGGTAAAGTAGAAGAAGAGATGGCAGTTGCTGCTGAAGCAACTGACAGTTTCAGTTGGTTATTCGTCAGTTTACTTGTTCAACCTTAAAACCACAAGAAGTTAGGAAATTACTAAAATGAATGTTTTTACACAGTTCCTTACAACTTGTGTATCATGGCCGTTCTTTAAATTCAGTATTGTTTTTTTAATCATTCAGTAACTTTATTTTGGAGGAAATAAGTTTTTTGTTATAAAGGGCTATGGTTGTAGAGCAGATACTTTTGAGAGAAGATTAACAGTTGGAAGACTTTCTCTAGTATTTTTGTAGCAATTTATAAAGTTGCAGGTAGACTAACTTGTCTTCAACTTGCATGTTATTTTTGTATGAAACTGATCTTTTACTTAAGGTCTTGTGAATCAAGTAGCTTTTTCCTACAGTATTGGTAGAGTGAGCACCTCTCTAGGTTTCCCACTTTCAAACTTCCGAACAGGTAGATAAGCGGAATCTTGCTTGACAAAAGTAGTACTATCACAGTCTGCAAAGCCAATATATTCTACTTGTTAACTATTAATTAATTGTGTGGGAGAAAGGGGTGACAATTAAAGAATCGGTTGTGTTGAGGCAGCAGTGTAGGCTTAAGCAGTCTGCATACTGGTGGCTTGGTGCTCTACTGACTTAAGTTTTTGTGTGGCAGTGGGACAAACAAGATCATGAAACTGAACCAGTCAAACCCCCTCCTTTATTATTTATTCCTCTTTGATTATTTGCTAGAACTAATGAGACTGGTGTTATGGCACACTAGAATTCCTCCTTTTCTATTGGTTTGTCTGAAGTTCATCCATACTATTAAATTATGATTGTGTCTGCTTTTCAGCCATCTTCTCATGATAGCTGTTTACTCGGACATGGTGCGAAAGCAGAACATTGTATGCACATGAGCAGATCTGAAAAGGATCTGCTGTGGCAATTAAATTATATTGTAACCTAGATCATGATATAAACCATAAACTCATCTGATTTCTAGAAATTGAGAAATACTTTGGAAGTTCAGTTCCGGAACAAGCCCACACATGGGAAATGTATGGTTTGATACAGCTACTGAAGGTATTTGGTCCATCTGGGTGTGGTAATATTTGGTCTTAAGGTGTAGTGCATACTGTAATATCGCCACACCTTCTCTGTTATATAAAGCAAAAACATTCTTAAAAGTCTCTAGTGGGTATGGGCTCTTCATGTGTAAATAGGAAATTGTAGTTTTGTATTACTTCCAGGCTGCTTTGGGGGAGAGTGGGAGAAGAGGAAGTTCAAGGTGATGCATGTGACAGGTGGCTTTCTTTTAAGGTTCCCTTCTTGGTCCTTTTAGTGATCCTCAGAGTAAATCGTTGGCGACAAGATGATATTGGAGAAAGTATTAGGTATGCTGAATGTGTGATGCATGTTTGCTGCTTGTAAGTGTTCTTTGCATAGTGTTATCAGATATGGAGGACATCAAAGATGGAAAAATGTTTGTATTACTAAAAAATATTTTCAATTTATACTTCATAACAGTTAACTGTGTTTAAACTTGTTTTGAAAGTGTAGAATGTAAGTGTAAAAAGTCACCAGCTGATTAAAAAAATATAATTGGAAAGAATCCTGCCTTCTATTCCTCGATGATTTGTGTATGTGTATATATATATGTTGGGTTTTTTTTTTTAAACAGACTCTTACTGCTCTCCTAATTGTAGTGGAAATATGAAGTTATGTCTTTATAACAAAACCAAATTAACATTTTTAGTTTACCTTTTTGTGTGAGAATAAATACAGGAGAACTTGCTTGAGGATTGTGAAACCTTCAGAGCAGTGCTACCTAGCAGTTCAGAACAAATTTGTAAATAAAAAAAGTTAAGTTTGAGACAGCTGGGGAATAGTACTGCAGAATACCAACACTGGGAGCTACAGGACTGTAGCTGTACTGCCAGTAAAGTAGCAACTGTAATTTTAGGTTATGTAGGCCAAGGGAATTGCAGTACAGGTACTGGTGGGTACAGGTTGGCTTGAAGGTACCCAGGCCCATTCTCTCTTGTTTCTTTGTTCAGGGAGTAGCTAGTCAAACATTATAACTTTGTCGTGTATGGGATCAAATTAACAAAAATGCATCATAATGCATATTTAGGCATGAAGATGAGAGGAAATAACCACAGACCTTAAATGTTCTTGACGATACCTTTTTGTCACAACTAGTTAGATATGTGTTTACAAGTGGCTTTGTATAAATTCATGTTGGTCTCTTGGGGATGGTTGAGCAAGACAAAATAAGTACTTTGGTCAGGAAAAATGTTAGTTCTGCAGTCTATTATTCTTTCTTACTATGGTAAGAGCTAATGGTTGTTAGAATATGACCTTTAAAGATGCCTGTTGTTTTCTTTTTTCTAATGAGTGTAGCTTTGTGAGGAACAAATACTAAGCCAACATGAGATTCATTAGATTCTAGACTCCTCACAACAGATACAAATAGTTAGTTCTTGTTAGAAAAGAGTTTCCTGCTTTTCTGTTACATTTTGGTTCTTCATATTTTCCTGCTGTGAGTTATTTTTATACCCATAAAATTGAAGTAACTTCTAAAATGCTGTGGCTTTGTAATGGAACTGTGCTGGATGTTTGCACTTGTAATTGTGTGAGTGCATGAGTAGCTGAGAACTTGACAGTTATTAATAGTTGAGATGCTTACATGCAGTGTTCCAGTTGCATTAGAACAGGTAAGAAGAAAAAAGACGACAGCATATCAGGCTAAGCATATACACTGATGCCATATACATCTTAATTTTTGTGCCAGCCACATTTAGAGGGCACATTAAAAACAAAAGGTTTAAATACAAAATCTGAAACTCAAAAGGATGAACCCATGTCAGCTGGCCAAGTTCAAAAGTTAGCACACAAACTCAAATTAACTGAGATACTTCAGTCTGAGCCTGTCCTTCTTTGTAAGCCATACAGTAGCATTTCTATCTAATTTTGTATACACTGAAGTAAAATTTACATACAATAAGAACTGTTTTCATAATCATTCCAAGTCTTTGCTTATGAAAGTCGTAGCCACTTGTGTATTCAGAGTGAACTGATGAACATGACAGGTTAGTAGAAGGTAGTTTATAACCAGACTTGAGACAGAAGTTGCAACTAAAGCTTCAACACTGAAACACCTAGTAACTGATTTTATCCAGGCTTTGGTGTCAATACAGTGCTTTATTTCTGGTACTGCTGCCAGTCTTAATTTCCATAAAACCAAATTCTTCTTTCTCTGTTGTTTTTTAGGCTTATTATATAATGGGGCAGCAAGAGCTGTTGCTCCCAGGCAATCCACTTTACTAGAACTGCTTCAGTTCCTCCTTTCCACTCCTCTATGGCAAGTGGATCTCCCACTGCTTTATTCTCATCAACAGAAAAAAGTGAGGTGAGGAAACTCCTTTTGATTCAGCACACAGTTTCTTGGCTGAGCTAGAAATACACCAGGCAATGTCTGCTGCAGTCTCTCTAACCTTTACAATCCTTCATTCTCTACTATTCTACTGTCTTCCAGCAGTACGGTTTCATTTTCGTTCTCCAGTTTATTTACAGCTTGGTGGAGGCATTCACAAACTAGAAAGGTAAAGGGTACAGTAGTAGGCTTTCGTAAAATTTCCATCTGTAAACCAGATATACGATTTTCATTTTCATGTTTTACAAATATGCATTCACATTTGAACTTCAGACAAAGCTTGGGTGGATATGACAAGCTTCCTAAATCCGTTAAGGTTAGTTTACAGTATTCTGTGATTCAGACTAATTCCTAAATGACTTATAAGATAAGCAGTAATCCCATCAGTTAACATTTTATATTTAAAAACAATTGTTTCATGAATTTATGGGAAAACCTTTATAAAATTCATGTGGGTGTTCATAAACACATACCACACTTCAGTATTATGATAAACCATCTTTTTTTGCTTACTTTCTCCTTTAACAGAAGGTAACATTCTCCATAACCCGTTACAAGCATCTGTAGTCCTCCTGAATTCCTGTTACTTCTTAACAGGGAATCTCACCTGTACTGAAGTCAAATGATACTATTAGCTTCCTCATTATTATGTACAGTATCATTCCTCTCTATTCATATGCTGCTTCATTTCCTACTTCCCTGAAGGACAAATAATCTTCTCAGCAAGCTGTTATAAACAGGAAAGAATAGGAAAAGGAACAGAAAGCCCTTGTGTGTAACACAGCAGCTATAAATTCAGTTTAACCCGCTATGCTTTGACTATTCAGTTACATTATGGTCCATGCACACTTAACTTAGAATGATCTAGAACTTCTGGAAAAGCCAATTTCTGGAAATTCCTTGGAAAAGCCAAAGTTCCTTGCTATAGCAGCAGCATTGCTCATTTTTCCAAGTTTTAGTATCATATCGTTTATTATTAGGAGAGTGTCCTGGTTTCGGGTAGGATAGAGTTAATTTTCTTCCTAGTAGCTGGTATAGTGCTGTGTTTGGGATTTAGTATGAGAATAATGTTGATCACACACTGATGTTTTAGTTGTTGCTAAGTAGTGCTTACACTCGTCAAGGACTTTTCAGCTCCTCATGCTCTACCGACTGAGAAGGCTGGAGGTGCACAAGAAGCTGGGAGGGGGCACAGCCAGGACAGCTGACCCAAACTGGCCAAAGGGATATTCCACACCATATGAAATCATTCTCAGTATATAAACTAGAGGAAAGCTGGCTCGGGGGCTGCTGCTTGGGAACTGGCTGGGTATCGCTCAGCAGGTGGTGAACAGTTGCATTGTGCATCACTTATTTTGTATATTCTTTTATCATCATTATTATTATTATAATTTTCCCTTCCTTTTCTGTTCTATTAAATTGTCTTTATTTCAGCTCACAAATCTTACTTTTTTTCCCCCCCGATTCTCTCCCCCATCCCACTGTGGGGGGGAGTGAGCGAATGGCTGTGTGATGTTTGGCTGCTTGCCAGATTAAACCACAACAGGGAGAAAAAAGTAACTTTACCATCAACTGTTTTTATGAAGGGATCAAATCCTGCTCTGATCAAATGCTTGCTCTTTGTTAGGAAGTCAGTGTCTTGGAAGACAGACAACATTATTCTAAGAAGTTGTTGACATGATCCCTGTGACCATATGTTCCAAGACTGCTGGGTACAGACAGAATGAATAATGTTCACCTGCTGCTTTGGCTCACTGCATCCCTTCTACTACCAGTTCCTTTGTGGGCTGTGTTTTGGTTGGTTGGATTTTTTGGGGGTTTTCTTACTATTTAAAAAACAACCCAAACAAAGCAAATACATGTGTCCTCCCTTCCTCAAAGTCTATCAAAAGTCAAATACTCCATTTTCAAGGAGCTGCCCAATATCCAGTCAAGCTCTTCTGTTAACTTTTGCAACTTGCTATGGGTCTTCTGCTTTATTTTTAAGTGTATCAATTCTCTCCCAATAGATACATTCTACTAATTTTATCCTCTCCTCAAATGGTAGCAGAGGAAAATTCAAATGGACTGTGACAATTAATTCAGTGTTTACTGTACCCACAAGAGCAAGAGGTGTTCCGCGAAACCAACAGCATGCTCAGTTAAGATCTTCCCAAAACTATCTCTGCATGTAACGGGAAGAAAAGTATATAGAAATTGAGCCTGTCGCTTGTACAGAGGTATAAGGCTATACTTGCATGCACTGTGAAATAGGAAGTAAAAAAAAAAAAAAAGTGCAAAAGTACTGAAGAATTTTCTCAAATCAGTTTCTCAAAGCAGCTTCGTTTTTCGGAATGATTTCAAAAGAACTCTCTCGCTGTCAAGTTAACTGGTCGTTGCTCAACTTGAAAGAAAAACCTAGATTTCAACAAAAGATTAATCCCAGGTTCAAAGCATATAATTGTAGTTTAAAGGGCTGCATGTCTATGAAAGGGTCAAAACAAACTAAGACCGCACTTCAGCAAGAGTGAGGATGAACCTTGTCACAATAAAAAAGGTGTCTCTCTTTAGGAAGTGAGGTATAAAAGGAGGAGGCCTATTCTCACTACTCTTGATTGACCAAACTCAGTAGCTTTATAATCGCTTTCATTCAGTTCCACAATGTGTCTGAATGAAAAGATCAGCTGCTTGCATTCAGGAGAGCCCGGAACAAGGAAAGAAGATGAACAGCAATTTGATGCACATCAAATATTGCTATCTAGCAAAACTGACTTTATTCTGCTGCTACATTGAAAGCAAAGAGCTCAAATCCACAGCTTGTAACTCAGCGTAGAATTGAGATAAAGTCTGCACTTGCTATGTCAAGAATTGTTTTGACATAGTCTTTCCAGTTTAACTGTTCCAGAATGTTTCAAAAGCACTTCACAGTAATATTATACCAAAAAACAAAAAGCCGAGTTCCCTAAAAACTCAGAAGTCAAACAATTGCATTTTTGAAAAACAAGCAGCAGAGCTAAAGGGCTGAGTACACTGACAGGCACAGTTGGCGGAAAAGCAACAGGCATGCAACCAGTACAGTAAGCATCTAAACAATCCATTTACTGCGTTAGGAGCTATATTGTGTTTGTTTGTAATTAAGTCCTGGAAGTTGATCCAATGACTATTCAAGTGACTAGTTTAGCAAGTGATCTCAGTCTATCTTCTTAGGAAAAAAACACTTCCTAATTTTCTTCTAAACCAATTGATTTGCTTGCTTTAGGTGCGGTAATCACAGTGTGCTGATACTGACAAGCAATCTTGCTCGATACCAGTACGATAGCGACCACTGGGACAGATAGCTTCTTGTCTAATAAAGTATATCTAGCACTTTTTAGAGGCACTAAATATATGTGCAGAAAGCTACATGGGTGTATCAAAGGATTTTTGAAATTATTCCAACGCACTTCTCATCTACTGGCATTTTACTAAAGGAAGCTTAGGAGGTACAGCTTTTGAAATAAGCTTTCTTACGAAGCAAAGCATGAAACGTAATTGGCGCTCAACTATCTGAATCTTATTTTTTTAAAATACAGTGTTCTTCCAGAAAGACCATTAAAGTATCCATTACCAAGATTGTTAGATTTGAAAGTGAAATTATTTAAGCCCAAAATAAATGCAATGCTATTCAGCGGATGACCCAAAAAATAAAATGTATACGGCAACAGTGTATATGCTTAGCCTGATGGTTTCAGTACATGAAGAAGTAGAATTCCCATGCTTATTTTCCCTATTTACGCTGTTGACAATTGGTGCAGTCCCATACGCTCTCTTGATATTGTCAAATATGACTTCCTTCTTTTCTTTATGCAAATACTTACCTGCTCTAGTGAAACTGAGACACTGCATGTAACGTGTGAGGTCTTCCTGGAGGTACTTGTAGTTCCTATGCAGAAACTTTCTATCAATTTCTGTTGCCACCCTTATTTTATAGAGATTTGCTAGACTGCCCGGAATCCTTGAAGTGGAAGATTCTTAACTATACCTTTTTGGGCCTTAAGGACATGTAGCCATGGAGTTTTGTACCTGCTTACTTGTGTGGGTCATGGTTGGTGGCTTTTTGGGTTTCTTTTTAAGTTTGTTGTTTTTTTGTTTGTTTTTTTTTTTAAAGGTGTGTCCTATAAAACCTTGTGTTGGTTAATGATTATATAATGCCACACGCGTTTCTAAATTAAGTGTTAAAACCAGTGGTTAGAATTTCTGAATAAAAAAGGAAGCTTCAAACTAAAATAAAACGTTTTAAATCTTTGTTATAAGGGCAGGGTTTGCCATGTCTCTTAAGCTAAATATCTCCTAGAACATTAAACCTGCATATTGAGGCTAGTAAGCTCATATGGACTTCATAAAAGAATTGCAATTCTTGTTTGTTGTGAAATTTATTAATGGAATTATGACTTGGCTCTTTCAAAGGTCTCATTTGTAAAAGTTTTAACTAGCAAACTGTTGCTTGATAGTTTTAAGGGAGGAATTTAAAAGCTGTAAAGCATCCTGAAGAGAGACGGTGTTCGTCTATACTGAAAAGCATGCTATACAGTTACAAGATGTTTTTCCAGGATGCTCAAAGGAAAACTTGTCTTGCATGATCACTAGATATCAAAATAAGAAACAGATCCTGGCTGTACGAAGTGCTGTGTAAAGAACTTGCCAGTCATGTAGCATAACTGCTATAAACTCCACTGATCCTGTGCTGCTTTAGTGGTGATAACTTATCTGATACGGTTGGTGCAGAGATTTGATGGAAAATGTTTGGAGTCTAGCAGTAGCTCTGGAAAATGCCCAAACTTACTTTATTTGCCTCTGCACTGGCTAACATGAAAACTGTCTCTTCTAGTATGCTTTCTGAAAGTGTTTCTAGGGTAGTCTAAGCTGATCTAACTGCCGACTGTCCTGGTGCCACCCTTGCCCTTTTGTCTCACAACCAGCAATTTTGTTGGCTTAGACTGCTGTGGAACTGCAGGTTTTGGAAGCAGCTTTTAATTTTGCTCTGATTTTTAAAGCTTACTTATCACCAATAAATTATTGTCTGAAACAAACTTTTCAAAACGGTGATGGCAGTTTGAGCTACAAATAAAAAAAACAATGTTAGTTGAATTGTCTTTTTCGACTCCTTTGTATCTTCAGTTACAAAACTGTTGAAATTAAGGCTATCTAAGTTTGTTTACAGTTATTTTTTTCAACTTCTGAATCAATTTGCTTTTTGGTAAAGGCTTCTTTGAAGTGATCTGGAAAAATGCAGGTTTTTGAACAGTCCATTCGCTTTTAGAGTGTGATAGTGTTCTGCCAAATCAGACAAAAATGAGGAAGCGGTCTCAGTTTCTCTCAACCTCCGTTTTCAGTCAGCCCAGACTGCTACTTAGGATCTCTCTATTCCCCTTGCACAGAGACACGGCATGGAGGTGCCCCTTTCCTTCAGCCCTTGAGGATCAGACAATGGCATTTGAGAGGGAGAGCGTCCAATATGTTTAACGTGCCTCTGGCCTGTTTTCCCCTCCCTCCTACTCAGATCAAGCTGAGGCACTTGATCTTCCAGCACTGTGATTAAAGAATCGGTGCCCTCTGCTGTAATAATTACCAACTTGGGTGACCCTCTGGCTTTATTTAGCATGAGGAGTTGTCTAACTTCTTTTCGTAGTATTGCTCATTTCCGGATGGTCAGTCTCCTGGGGGAAAAAATAGAGTAATCGGGGAAAACCAGGCAGCTTCCTGGTTGGGAAGGTGGCTGCCATCTTCCAGTCTAACAGCGCTGACTCGGTGTGCTACTTTTGTGCTGTCAACATGAATAACTTTCCAGCTTCATTTTAGCAGCCTGGTGTAAGGTGTTCACAAACTCCTTGGTCTCCCTTTGTAGTGCCCCAGGGGAATGTTTACCTTCATGTTCAGGTTATTGATTAAGCCTTAGTTTAATAATTTAAAAAATACATATTTAAGGAATTTGTGAAGTGAACAGCTGCAAGGCAAACAAGAATTTTCCATGTGGTGTCATATAGACCAAATGCAAATATGCAATAATAGTAACAAAACTATTAGATTTGCTAATTTCAACTATCTTTGATATATCGGGTAGATGGCAACAATCATTTCAAGTTCTTTTTGAAAGCATGGTAAATGCTCCTTGAAATACCAAAAAAATTACTATAAAGCAAACGTTTTGTGAATTATATTTTTACTAATTTTATTAGTAATGCCAGGTATACTTTGTCATGGATAAAGATCTTGAAAGTCCTAAATGAGCGTGTAGTTCTAGTTTCTGCACATCAGCTAATGTGACTCAGGTATCTTTTCACAATTTCCTTTTTACATTTAATTACAAAACTGAATATGTTAACAGATGGTTAAATTTGTCTAATGGGAACATTACTCATTCTCTGTACTGAAGAACAGAGCTTGTAAGAGTGAATTCTATTTTGTGGCTGTAAGACCTTTTTGTACTTCAGATATTAACCAGTTTTGGTTTTTGTCCCTTTAAACTCCCTTGCTTCAGGTACTCATATGGGAAGTTATTCCCTTGCTGGTTGTCTCCATATTTATTTGCAGCCAGTTAAAAAAACACTTATCCTTGAGCCAAGTTTTACAAAGTCTTTTGCAGGTGTTGTAGTCCAGGTAAATTTTAGAAAACAGTCATATCATCTTAGTTTAAAAACAAGAAAGTTAAGAGAGGGTCAAGTTCCTGTTCGTTACTGTTAGAAAATTAGGATTGCTAGTAGCAGTTGGAGCTATTAACTGAAGTTATATCCTGTGTGCAGAAGTGGGTATTGCAGCACACCACGATTTGTCTGAGCAGTATGCTGTGCAGTGAAAATTGCTAAGTTTAGAAGTTGCCCAGCTGTTCATTGTTTCATTATACATGTGGTAAACTGTGGGTTGCTTTTGGTTTTATTTTTGTGGTGGAAGTGAGTCCTGAGTGTAACAATTAAGAACATGGCAAAGTAATACTTAAATATAAAGGAAAGATCAGTCAACCCATGTAAACGCCCCTTAATTTACAACTCATGGCCAGCTCAAGTGATCTGGAAGGTTTTATTAATACATAAGTTAGAAAAAGATTTCAAAAAAAGTAGACTTGTTGTGAGTTTTGCATTGAAAGTTTTTTAATTCTTTGAATGTTGACATTGTTACTGTGGTAGCCTGAGCTTGGATGAGGAAATGGTGATTTGCATACTGATAAATGTAGTGAACTATGGTGAAAGTCTGTCTACTGTTTTTATGTGCAAGATTTCAATTTCTCTGAATACTAGCATGGTTGAGACTGACCTTTTAAGATAAAAGAATAATGTGATGCAGTTGCATTAGTATATGCTATGATTTTTGTGCCTTATTGTCATGATCTGTCAGTACTTATGCAAGTAGTGGGGTACTTACAGTAAACTAAAATTGGGAGGAGTAAATAGAAAGTGATACTTTTAACTGTTGATGGACTGGAAAGACTACATTCGAAAGGGAGAAGCTCTGTTGCTTAAGTCTTCTGGGTGAAGAACTAAGTAAATCAGTAGGAAATAGTTCTTTGATATAGGAGTTGATGAAGTTCCATGGTTTGTGTTGATATTAAAAACTAGGAGAGATGATATGCTTAAATTGTATGTGTGTTTATATATGTAAATATTAATTTGATATCCCTTATCTGCAAATGTTTTATCTTAGAGATTTTTACAAAACCTTTGCCTTTGGGCTGCTCCTATAATCAGGGAGTGTCTTTAACAAGGTAGGAAAGGGTTGATTTCTTTTCATCTTGTGATGCTCTGGCTGTCTTATAGATGGCTGAAAGAATAATGGTAGATATCTGACTACAAAACCAGCAGTATCTTAAACTTCCTCCTGGGGAGGCAAACTACTTGTGGTTTATGTTCTTAAATCAGACTGGAAGCGTGATTTCTTTGTTAGTATAAGAGACTGTCAAAATTGTGTGTCAACGAGAATCTGCAGGTACATAACTACCTTGCCTCTGCCTCCAGCTACTTGCAGTTTCTCTTCTACCTATTAAATGTGTTGCTTATCTTGAGTAGCTACTGGCAGCAGTGTAGCTTATGCGCCGTAAGGAAATCTGGGAAGTGAGCTTGAGATGTCTGAAAAAATGTGGTGTGGTATCTTGCTTTAGTATTCTGTATTTTGCCCAGAGGAGTTTGAGTGACAAATGCAATATAAATGTAGAGATGGAGTAGATTATCCTGTTCCAGGTTCTGGGAGAGATTGGCAATACTTAAAATGAGAAGGGGAAAAAAGGTGTTTCTAGTACAAGTGACTGCTAAAACGGATACAGAGTTTTAGAACTTCTTGCTTACATAGCTGTCTCTGGGTTGAAGTCATAGTTAGGCTTTACTTCATTTGGACTTCTTGTTCAATAACCTCCATTAAAAAGAAAAAGTCTATTTACCAGAGTAGCCAGGATAGCTGATCCAAACTGACCAAAGAGATATTCCATACCATATAATGTCACGCTCAGCAATAAAACCAGGGGCGGCGGGGTGGGGAGGAAGAGTTTTTTCCAAAGTAGCAGTTGCTCAGAGGCTGGGTAGATATTGGTCTGCTGGTGGTTACTCATGGCTTTTGCATCATTTGTTTCTTTATCTTTTTTTTTTTTTTTTTTTTTTACTTTACTTATTAAACTTCACTTGTTTAAACTTTCTCCTTCTCTTTTCTTTATCTCAACCCGTGAGTTTTTCTTGCTTTCGCACTTTTGATTCTCTCCCTAATCCCGCTGCGAGGGAGTGAGCAAGTGGCTGCGTGGGGACTGACTTGCCAGCCAGGGTCAATCCACCACACTGTCCTGGATACCGCTGAATGCTTATCTTCATTATAGTTCTAAAGTATCAACACATTGCCCCTCCTTCCCACCTTGATGTCTCCTCCACTATTTGTATAGTCTTGCAAATTTCTTTGTTTCAGAAATGCAATATTGACAACTGTAGCCAAGAGACAGAAAGTAGAATTAGAAGGAGCATATCTTCCACCAAGGGGAAGTAAAATGTTGCGTGGTGTATGTTGAACAGTTATAGGTTCATTTCCAGTAACATTGAACTCATCCACTGTGTTAACAATACACAGTGGCATGAGATATTGACTAGAAGCACCTTGATCATTTCGGCTGGTGGGAGCAAAACCAAGGAATCTGAAACCTTGCTGTCCAAGAAAATGGGGTCACTGTTCCCTAACCAGTGACTTGCAGGCTGTGTCATTGTGGATCAACTACCACACTTTTTCACACACAGCAGTTCTTTCTGTCTTGGATTCCACCCCACCTCCCCTCCCCTGCCTAAAGTTCTAGACCTTAATTACCTATTCATGACTACTTGGTGTAAATTGAGCAATGTTTATTAACTGAATGCTTCCTTGATATGATTATTGATATTGGTATGCAACATAGATTGCTTTTTTTGGCCGTGAATAAAAATGTAACGATGGTGATCTTTGTCAGCAGGATTTTACTGCCGAGAGATAGTAGTGGCTGGTTTGTGCATCATCAGTACACTGGTTTTAACCAGTTCATCTATCGATTTACGTTACGCAGTGTTAAGGAGAAATTGGCCGAAGGCTCAAGAAGCTAGGACATAGGAAATTCTCCTCAACTCTGAGTCTCAAAAACTTGGCCAAAACTGAGAATGTCATATAGCTATCTGCTGACTCAGTTTCAAGTCCACTAGTCCATGTTTGTTTTGGAAAGCTTTCTAAGAGATCTTACTGCATTTTTGTGAAATAGCAGGGGTGCTAGAGCCATACAGGTTTCAGGTTCATGAGTTAAATAGTCAAAAGACAAGGTGAAATGGGATGCAAGCCTACTTTTTCACACAGAATGCAGTATATTCCATTTTCATTTAGCTGCAATTTTGTTAGAACACTTACTGAAATTTCAAGTGCTTTTTAATGTTAGAATACATGAAATATAGACTACTTTATTCTGAAACAGTAGGTAACGCTGTCTTTTTTTCTTTGATTTGTGTGTGTGTTTTTTTTTTTTAATAGAATATTCAAATAAAAACTTTGGCAGATGATGTGGTAAGGTCTTTGTAACATCTTAATTTGCAATGGTAACTCCACGCTGCATGCTATTTTACTTCAAATGTTGTGGACAATATAACATTTTCTTATAAGGATATTAAACATTAGATTTCAGAAAATTGAGTTACTGTTCCTAAATATCTTCATTTGTAACTTCAGTTGAAGAAGAGTAATTAATGGTATCTATTTGGAGAAGCTTCTTTAACCACATTCTAAATACTTTAGTAGTACTGTGTTTATGTTGAAACTGTTATTCAACAGTTCATGTGTTATTTCTCTTGACCTTCTTTTTAACAGTAAAGGATCTGCAGTGGTTCTTCAAAGTTAGTTGCCACATGATTCAAGTGGAACCATTTTGGGTAATAAATGTGTACTGTATGTCAGACAACGAGTTTGTATTCAGTAGCACTAACTTTATAATTCTGAATACTTTGAAACCTGTTGTAAACTATTTTGACAGCAACTTATATCAAAATTGATTTCAGTAAAATTATAAACTTTTATTTTCTGTACATAATAGCTAAGCCACACTGGCCACTTAGTTAATCATCACTTACATGTCTGATATGAAGAAATTGTACATAGTTATCATGTAGAAGATTTATGGCTTTAAAGCAATCTCACCATTGCAATCTGATTAAACGAATTTGTTGTTAATAATGTATACTTGAAACAGATCACAGTATGGTGAAATTGATCTTAAATGGCACTTTTTTTTGTGACTGCTAAATGGGCATTTTAATAGTAAGTGAACAGTAAAACTGCATTTGATGTATATTGGCTAATTTTGAATACTGCCTTTCAGGCATTATGTCATCTTTGGCCTTTTCAATAGGCTACGCCCTAATTTTAGTTTCAAAAAAAGTAATGTAAACTATTCTAATATGGAAAAAATGGGATTAAAGTAAAATTCTTGCCTTGTTAAAGATGTTGACAGTATCCTTGTAGGTAATGTGTTTCTGTCCACAAATGTAAGACTTCTAAGGAAGAAGAAAACCCAACCCCAACCCCCCTCTCCTCAAAAACACAAACAAACCAAAAAATCCTCCAAAGAAATTCAAAGGGCATGCAGCTTATCTAGGGATACTTTCCCTTCAAAAATTTAAGGTAGTCTTGTAGGATCTCAAAAAATAACAACAAAACAAACCCAACAGCAAAACAAACCAAGAAAAAGAAACAAAACAATAAAAAAAAGAAACAACCTTTCTTCCCCATATTCCACAGCACTTGGTCAAATTTTTCTACTCCTGACTGGACTAATCCAAAATGAATCCAAATTTGCTAGAAATTAAATACTCCATTAAACTTTTCACACCTCACAGAGGTTGTTTAATTATAGAAAATATGAATTTTGGTTTACATGTCTTTGTAGAGATGCAATAACTTTTATGAATGATACTGGTAACCCTACATAAGCTGCTGTTAGATGAAAGCACATCTTCATAAGGCTGTTCAATGCCTGAAACAAATACACTAGTATTTGTTGATGCAAACAGTTAATTTAGAAAAATCGCTATAGACATAAAGTTCTCAAAATGAACATACATATATATATAGTTAAAGACAGTATTATTAAATAAAAAAAATCCTGACTCTATTCAGTATAGTTATATATTAATAATACGGTAATAAATGGCCTTATAAGGAAGGTGCTCTTGTTGGTTGTTTCCAATATTAACAAATTAACTGAGTAAGCATGCTTTTTTTTTTTTTAAAAAAAAAAAAAAAAAAAAAAAAAGGTGGGGGGTTTGGTATAAGGCATAAAACAAGTCAGCCTTAACCAGTGAAACGTCATTGCAGACCGTATGATACGCTTTAACTAATGTCTGTTATGTGTATTTAACTATGGGTGGCTGCTTCTATGTGAGTAATCCATTACCTGGCTTTTTAAAATTATGCACTAATTTCAGGAGTCCGTACTCAAAAACACTTCAAGGAATTGTGAACTATACTTGGAGCATTAATTCCTCTACAAACTTTATTTTACTTTAGCAGGATTTTTTTATAAGCCTGATGAACTTGTGAGTACCTCCTTCCCAACGCTGGCTTTTTCAGTTGTCCTCCAAAGACTTATAGCTCTTCAGGTGAAGGAACGCTTGGACATTACCTTTGTGGTACCATATTTATTCACTATCAGGATAATTAGGGAGTAATGTGAGAAGATGAACTCAAGATTTTGAAATGCTAAGAGTTTAACATAGATGGTATACTTTTGAAACTGTGAGAAATAGTTATATCCCTTTTGCATGTGACCTGTCATGAATTTACCTTAAATGTTGTTGTCTTTCTATGAAAAGTAATCTCTGAATGTTAGGGTATTTTTACTTACAATTCAGTTTGAGTTTTAACTCTGCTGCTTGGATTAACTAAAAATGTGTGTATTACTGCCATGTAATTGGCTGCTTTCCTATATTTCTATTTCTGCTTATTTTTAAATGGATGTCTTTGCAGCGTGACAGAATAACAAGCTTCAGAAAATCAGCAGTGAAAAAAGAGAAACCTCTCATTCAGCATCCTATTGACTCTCAACCTTCTATAAGTGAAATCCCACTTGCCCAGGCACTTGTTGACGAGCGTTGCATGAACTTATCAGAAAAAGAAGTTATGGATCTCTTTGAAAAAATGATGGTAAGATGACATGCTACATAGTTTTATAAGGTTTTAATTTGTTTTCATGTTGGCATTTATTATACAGGAGTGATTTTCAAATGTTGTCATTTTGGAAGTATTAGCTACTTGGGAGGGCATAGCATAGCGTAGGCCTGATAGACCTGTCTAAATTAGCACATAAACAGTTGAGTAACTCATAGAATGCTAGTATTATGTGTGTTTAAATTACTTGCTCTACTTCTACAGAGAAAACAAAGGCAAAAAGCCAAAAATGAAAATCTTAAGTTGTTGATTACGTCATTAAGATAACCTCTGTAGACCTCTGTAGTTGCTGTAGTTAGATACTGCTGTTGAAGGATATTTTTTAATAAACCTAAGTAAATACCTTTGGAAAATAGTAATTTCCATTAATAAAATCTTAACGTATAGAAAGTGAATTTTTACATGGTCTTGAGTATTTTCTGTCTTAGGATCACTTGTCAAGGTTTGTGAATCTACTCACAAGCAAGCTTTTCTACTAGTAATATAGAAGCAAACTTTTGAAGTGGGTGTGTATTAATTCTGCCATGCACATTGCATTTCCTGATACTTCATGTATCAACACCAATCTTTTGAGTATTGTTAGAAATACTGCTTTCTGTATGATTCTTTAAAATTGTTGTGAACTCCCATACAGTCAGTATGGCATAAGAACTGTCCTGTTCCTTTGTGTAGCTCTATTCTGTTCAAGGAAGTTGTGAATCTCTTTTGAAAGATTGGATAAGTGTTAATTAATACTTGCTTGATTTGCTTGTTAGATTAAGGGATTAATTTTTAACTTTTCCAAGTAACGTTAATTGAAGCAGACAATAGGTCTGTCTTCCAGAGACCAATAATTCTTTGAAAAAGCTGTTAGCTATTAAGTTATTATAGTAACATTTACTGGTCTGAGTTGCTAATCTGAAGTTACTTTGACTTTTAACGGCAAGACTAGTCATGACTAGTAATGACTACATGTTGTATTTAATCAGTTATTAAATTGGCATCTTTAGATTTAATCTAGCAGAATATTTGGATTTTTAGGTTTGTTTTAAATACATCAGTTGGAACACATTCACATCTACCCTTGCCACAAGCTAATAATCTATGTAGTAACAGCCTTCTGATTAGATAGTGCAGGAATGATATCCGTTGTGATAAGATTTTATAAAAAACACAGGAACTTCACAAGACTTAACGCTTACGTGATCAACTTGAGGTGCAGAATTTTTTGTTTTGTCCTCTAGTTCTATTTCTTGAGCCAGATTTCACTGATGGTAACTACCATTGATGCAATTATAATTTTGGGTAAGTCTTGAAAACAGCAAACACTTGAAGTGACAGAATTAAATGAGAAAATCGGGTAGCTCAGAAGTAAACAAACTGAAACGCAGATAAACAAATGGCTCGTTTTTAAACAAACAGTTTAAAAGTTTTTGTTATTTTTCAGTAACTGGAAAAAAGTTATTGAAAACTTTTCTAGTTTAAGAAAAGGAGTATAAAAATAACAAAGAGTAATAAAAAGCATGAAATAGAATCTTGATGTTATGTGGTCTCTTTCTTTACAGGAAGACATGAATCTAAATGAAGAACGTAAAGCTCCTTTAAGAGATAAAGACTTGACCACAAAACGTGAGATGGTTGTCCAATACATTTCTGCAACTGCCAAATCTGTAAGTAATCACCTCTCCAAAACAGATGAAAGTAAGGAGCTTAGCTTTATAAGTTACGCTTTTCAAGCTTGAAACCTTCAATTTTTTTGTCTGGGTTTATCTTCTAAGAGTGGCAGGGGAAAAAAAAAAAAAAATCTGTACTTTATTATTAAGCACTTCTCAGTGCTTGCAGCTGTGTCTGAAGGGTTAGTTTGTATTTCAGTTGTTGGGCAATGTAAAAACTTGACGCTTTGTTGTAAACTATAAGAAATTGCAAATCCAGTGATGTAGAGTAATGGATGGAACCTGAGCATATTTCTGTGGAATTCATCTTACGAATTTTTGGTACCAGAAGTTCTTGGAAGGGATAGCATGACTTTATGGTTTCAGTAATGGCATGCACACTGGATGTACGATTTGCAGTGTTAGAAACAGGGAATCAAAATATTGAAGGTATGTAAAATTGAAGTAAAGTCAGTATTTTGGCTTAATTTGAATATGTTGAGTACTGTAGCTGGCTTCAAGACTGCGTTAAGTATTCTGCTAAGGAATGTTCTGAAGGTAAATAAAATGGTTCCTTCAGTGAAAAGATGGTCTTAAAACGAGTTTCAAATTATATTTTGAGTAGAAAAAAATCTATTCAGACCTTTCATTCGTGTTGGTCATTCTCTGTCCTTAAGTTGATTGATTAACCCTTAGTTGATGGATGCAGAATTTTTGAAGTCTGTGTGTTTTGGGGTGCCGGAAATGTGAGAGAACCACTGGATGCCCCAACATGTGTGGGGTGGAGAAATACAAATTCAAATAGTGAAGAGCTGCAATTTATTTTCTGCAGTGGGACTAATAGTAGTGGGACTATAAATACGAATTAGTTATAAAATACAACAGCAACGCTTCTTGTGTGTTTAAAAATTGACCTTGGCAAATATAGTTCTTATCATGTAAAAGGACAATATGCCACAAAAATTCATGAATGTTGGATGAAACGGAGATATATAGAGATAGATAGATATGTTGTGATTTCCCTAGAAATAGGTTTTGTCCTGATTTGTGCCACTGTTTGTTGTATAAAGAATTTTAATGAAGCTAGTGGAGAATTCTGAGAAACAGAATATATTGCAGTACTGGGGAGAAGTGTGGGGGGGTAGCTTTGTGTATCCAATGGACAGTAGTATGCTTCAAGTGATAAAATTTGCTATCAGCATAGTACTTCAATACAATTAGGTAATGCATATGATTTTATTTGGAAATAAGGATGAATCTCGTCTTTTTTTTTTACACTTAAGTTATTGTACGCAATAAAAGGTTACTGGAAATGAAGACTGTGCAATAATTGTTCAAATACATAATGGCAGCACTGCTAACAGTTCTACAGAGCTGAGTCTGAGTGCTAAATACAGATAACATTGAATAATAATCTGTTTCTTAATGAAATAAACTGACAATTAAGACTATGTTGGTGTCTGCCTAATGGATCTATAAGCATGGACTGCTAGCAGTACAGTTGACTTGTTTTTCTTTTAACCTTTAAAATCAGCTCTACAGAGTTAAATTTCAAAAAAAATAAAACCACAGTGGCACGCAATTATTAAATGCAAATGCTTTGCATTGAACATTATAAACTTAAGTGAGGAAAAACTTGCATTATAATGTGAAAATGGTGATTAACGTTTCTGAGAGGAGTGATATTCGTGCATGAGTTCATCTTAAACAAAATTCACAGTCCTTTAATCTGTCCTAGAAGGAATCCAGTGCTTAAAGCATGGTCTAGCTAAACATACAAGTTACTGGAAATTATTCGAGCTTAGGCAGTGAATATTATGAAATTTCCTGTTAATATACTCTGCCTAGACCATTTTCGGGAACTATTGATCATGTGTTTTAAGGTTTTTGTCTTCACTTGATGATCAATGTTAAATCTTAAATTTTTCTTAGTAAGCAGAAATATTTTATTGAAGCAGTAGAAACTTTCACAATGGAAGTACTTGCAATTCTTTCCCAAAATGTAGTTGGACAATGGTGATCTCACACATATATGAATATCGAAATGTAGCTGCCTCAAGTACGATAATTTTGTAGCTGAGTAAGAAAAGCATGGCTACCATTGCATGTCTAACTGCTGGAAATTTTAGCAGATTGCATTACTGCCACCATATGCACTGCAGCATGGGAAACTTAACAGAACTAGAGAGATGTTTGCCAAAATGTACTAACAATTTAAAAAAAAAAAAAAAAAAAAAATCCCAAAATGTCCTCTTACATGAATGTGCGCTTTAACCTTAAGTCAGCGCCAGTATGGATGTTTTATACATATGCAAAATGTTTTTCCTAAGGGAAAAAGGACTTGTATTGAAGTTTGTGTGCTTCAGTAGGTCCTTCTTGCAATTGAATCGCGGCATTTGAATGGAATAATTTAAGGTTGTTCAGAAATATGAATGACCTTTCTGTAGTGTGTTACCCTAATTTAGCTTTTAAATAGCTACTATCTTAACTGATTTAAAAAAATATAAAAAGTAGAGCTCAGTTGTAAAATGTTGATTGGGATCTTACAATAAAGCAAAACCTCATTTTTGCTGTTAATTTCATCTTCTGTTTAGTTAAGCTACTATTCTACTTAGTAGAATTCAAGCCCTAACCAATTTTTACTGCCTCATTAATTGTCAAACTTTCTTTTCTTCAGGCCATCTTCAGGCTTGTCTTCCATGAAAATGCTGATCGCATTCAAAATGATCTTTCTTAAAATTTTCTACCGTTCTCTTTGGTCACAGATAATTTTTCATCTGTCTTCCTTTTTTTTATACTGAAAATACTTGGACCTATTCTTCTGCTTGGAGCTTACAAAGCACGCTTAACAGTTGATGTGACTTTTCTTCCGGTTCATTTCATGTTTGTTTTAGTTAGGCTTTTGAGCTCTCTCCACTCATTTGAAAATATCACTTTCACTTGCTGATGTTGTCTTAACCAAATTATTTTTAAATCTGGTGCTTCATTTTCTCTGCCTTGTGTGCCATCTGCAGCATGTTGACCATGCTTTTCTGAAACACTGTACTGTCTTCAGAGTTCTGAGTGAGAAAGAAACCTTGGTTTTCAATAGTTGGAAAAAAGCTTTCTTTTTCCTTGAGGGACAGAGCTAATAAGATAGAAGTTAATAAGCTGGATGCTTTAATGTGAAGTGATTATCGGTGCTTCTGATTCCTTCTCTCACTTGAAGAGTAAGATTGTTTACCATGGAAATTATACTTGGGAAATGGTGAAGGCTCAGAATTCTGTTTCAGAACTGAACTTGGTGACCTGTCATACTGAATTAGTTGAACATTGGTGGGAGAAGAAGGTGATAAATTAGGAAAAGAGATAGTCTGGTGATGACAGTCCATCTTGTGCTTCTAGAGGAAGCCTCATCAGGAAGATGAGAGAAGAGGTGATTGTGAAAGACTTGCAGGGACTTCTGTCTTCTGAAAGACTTCCTAAAAGAATAATGGAAGAGATAAGAGTAGAAAATGAAGCAGGTAGAGCCTGAACAGATACAATCAAATTCAGATCTCAGAATAAAATCATACTGTCTGAGGCTCTTAATCAGATAAAAGTGGTTATTCAATAAACTGACTGCTATCAGATTGCAGCAAGTAGCTGACAGTAAAAGGCTTATAATATTTAGGCAGAAGTCCATAGTCCTGGTGTTCACAGGAACGTGGTCATTTGTGTAAAGTGATAGAACAGGGCAGAGATCTGCTGCCTTTCTGCAGTTTCTTCTGTGTAAAGTCAACTTCTTGTTCATAAATATGCAGAGATGCTGTTCCATGGTAAAAAAGAGAAGATGTCATTCTGTAAATCACTGTTTAATTATCCATGTAATTAAAAGCATCCATACTGAGCAGTTGAAGAAAAATGCCACATGAGATTTTCTGAAATGCAAGTCAGATTTATAACTGTAGGCTATGTTTTTGGTTATGAAAACTTAATTAAATTCAGTGATGACATCATCTAAATGGATCAAAAGCTCCATAATAAATGAAGTTGTTACACGTACAAGGAAGTCAGTATGCCATTAGTTTTTTCTATAGTTTTCTCAGTGTCATACATGAAATATCTGACCTGATAATTTTAACAAGATGGCATATCTCTTAATCTTTCAAGAGGTAGATGTCAAGCTAGGTATTTAGTTATATATTGGTAAATGTGTAAAATACTGCTGATTCAGCAGCAGAACATAAGAATTTCAAATTAGTTCTCCTACAGTAGAACTATTGTTTTCCTGTTGAGAAGCAATAAAAGAATGTAACTGCTACTAATGATTAAACACTGAAAAATTTGTGTGATGCTACATCCTACTAAGTACTTTGCTGTGTTTATTTATGTATTATTATTATCTTTTTTACACAATAACCTCTCTTGGCTGACAACTGCATGCAGATAGTCGGAAGTAAAGTTCCGGTGAGTACGAACATGATAGTTTTGTTTTTTCTTATGAATACACTTTCATTTTTAGAGATTAGGCTGGAATATTTTGGACTTTTATCTTCGATTTAAAAGTTCAGTGGTCATAACGGAATCCTTGTTTTATCGAAATAATTATCAACTGTCTCAATCATATTTGTCTTACCAGTATGAGATCATTGATTGCACTTTTGAGGGATCTGTGTTTAAGTTTTCAGGAGTCTATTTCCAAATACTCCAGACTCACCGAGAACTCATCTGTTCATCGTGAGCAACAAATATAATTTAGACTTGTCTTGTTTTTTATTGAAGGCAATTACTCGAAACTTTAAATTTACAGTATTTGGCTTACTTATTCTGTTTAGATGTGGATTTTTTTAATGTCCTAATTGTTAGCATTCATAGTTTATCGTGGAAGTGTCAGCTGCTGGATATCAGTGTGAGAATAAGATTAACATAGAGGATTCATAAGGTCAGTTAATAAGCAAAAGATGAGATCACTCACAGCATAACTTTTCTCTTATTAAGTGCGCACCTACATTTTCTGTTAAGTCATGGTTGACTTTAGTGATTTTTTCTTTTTTTTTTTTAAAAAAAACAAGTATTTGGGACTTAATTTGTTGGACTGAATTCAGCAAATTTTTGTTTCCTAGAAAAAAGGATTTTTTGGGGAATAAGTACCTACACATTTTAAATGATGGCTGAAATAAAAAATGTACTTTTTAATTATGGATGGACTTTATTTTTGATTGCAGCCAAAACAGGCTTTTCAGGTTCTGCAAGGCTTTCTACTTAGGTCATATTCAGTACTTTATTGTGTGGTAAAAAGAATAAAGAACAATCTCTGACTTAAAACTGTCTAATCATTACTTCAGATGTACTTAAATATATAAGGATGTAGCACATAGGGATAAAAAATTGCTGTTGGCTTTGCTTTATTTGGAGTAGTCTTTAAACAGACTTTTCTGTCTGTATTCACCAGTACTTTTTAGTTTTGTACACAGTACTGGTTCGTATGCTGATTAAGAAAATATGTAAGCACAATGAAGGTATTTAAAAGTGTTTGATTTTTGTGGGAAGAAATCATTAACTCTCCAGTTCAGTGCGTTAAAAGCCGTTTGCCATGTAATTTCCTTATGATATGAATTAGCCTGAAGAGCTGCTTTGTGAAGAGATGATTTTATAAAGGAAACTGGTGTATGCAGAATGGGTAGTGGAGAAACGCTAATATCTGTTTTCTTCCCCATGCCTTTTAATTTGGAGTTTGATGGAGAGCAAGAATAGTTATGCATTAAAAGCATGTTTTTGCACAGATAGCTTGCAAAATAGTAAAATAAGAAATGTCCCTCTTAGAGTATGGCTTCTGCATATTATTGCTTAAAGAATGCATGCATCTTGGTGTGCTGCTTCTCAGTATATGTTTTTATAGGATTCATCCCTTGGGAGTAGATTGCATCTGCTGGCATATGTAGTTATTTTCCTGAAGATTTACAGATTTACTGTTGTAGGGAGGAGAAGAATTTCAGACTGTTGATGCTAGTACTGTTGGATTGTAGTGACAATTGGAGAGAAGAGGTTTGCCTCTTAATGGGGAGTTTAGAGCTTTAACTTATTTGAGTTTTACTTGGGATCTCAAGCACTGGTACCCACTTGTCATTTTAGCTGCCTGCAAAGTAACCTTTCCTTGCTTTTATAGACAATGATAATTGCATTGAAATGGCAGCTGTGCATTTGTTTATCTGTACGGCATTAATGTAGATGTCTAAAGTAGGATTAGCTTGTTAGTTCTGTTTTTAATGGGTTAATTAATGTGTTTGGCTCATATCTACAGGGTGAAGTGTATATGAACTGTGTAAACATCCAGTTTCTAGTTCAGGAGCTGGTAGAGTATTTCTTCATAGCTTGAACAAGGATACTGCTTTTCCAGGTCAAATGTGCAACAACTAGAGTATATGTGGTTTAAAAAAAAAAATCATTGAAAACACTTTTATTGCTTTCCTAAAAGCAAACAAAAACCTCCCCCAAATAACTTGTCTTATCTTTGTTGTTATACTCCAATTTAAATATAGTGGTTTCTTTGCTTGAGATAGAAACAGAATTGTATTAATAGAGAATATGCAAAAACTCTTCAGTTAGTCGTTTGTGGTGGGGGAGGGAGTATAAGTTATTACTTCCACTTCTTTAATAATTATGCTGGTACCAGTTATTTCTTGTTTCTGTCTAAAGAGTGATTTTTTTTTTTTTTTTTTTTTTTTCTTCTTTCCTCTAAATTATGGAACAGGTATAGTGAATTGGATAGAAGCGACCACCTGTGATATTGTGAGATTTCTATTCTATGTACTGGCTGCCAGCATTCTCACTGAAGTAAACACTGTCTCATGGAAACGATATACTTATAACTTCTTCAGCTGAACTTGGCTTTAGCTTAAGACCTAATGAGGTCTGAATTGTCTGGTGCCTCAAAGAGGAGTAGTTTGTGCAGGTTTTTCTGATCTTGTATTTTAACTGTTACAGCCCATCCATTTGGTTCAGGTGTGCTTCACAGTTCTTTACCAGCAAGTAGGCAGAATATCTGCTTATTCCCCATAGAGGGCAAAATGCTTTTGCTTTCCCATTTTGTTAGATATTGGTTCTCAAGCTTGTTTACAGGCTTTTGTTGGCACATCTGAGTAGTGTATAAAGCTGGACATTTGCTAAGTCCTTTCGAATATTTACGAAGGTCCTGGATGAAGAATTTCTTTGTCTAGCTAACAACTTTGAAATCACTTGGAGTCAAAGTAGAGTAAGATAAACTGAAATAAAAATATCTAAAATATTTAATTGTTGCCTGGTTTTCTAAATATTAAAAAAAAAAAGTTTGTGTAGAGAGAAAACTGTGCTTAAGTTCATTTTTCACTACATCCTGCACTGTAAGGTGTCTGTCCTGTCTCTCTGTCACTGTTGTCCCTTAAACCCTGAAATGTGTCCTACACACAGATTTGAATTGATTAAATTTACCTCCTTAATGGGAAAGCAAACTAGGTTTTCTTTTATATACTTGTGGTTTTGTGAGACTTCCAGGAGTTCCCTTAAGCTTGGTTTTTCACTAAAATTTCGTTGCTTCTAACTTTCTCAGAGAAGGATTTTAAATGTGTGGTCTGGGCTTTCATTTGAGTTGTCATGAATGAATAATTCTATGCCTTAATTGTAACACTGTGAAGGTAACTGGTCATAAAGTAATTTCTAACACACTGGTGTGGGACCTAACCCTCTGAGTTTCTTTGTACTTAGCTTTTGCCTTCATCTTTATTAGATGCTCTCATATAAAGCATAACTTTCACTGAGACTTTGTACCTCAAAGTAAATGAGAAGTGTATATATTAGAAGCTGATCCACGGAAAGGCATAGCATTACTTAAAAATAGTATTCGAATCAAACTCTCTTTGAATAGGGAAATAAAAGAAATAGCACCTGGTTGTAGCACTCCAGTTAGCATGGCTAGAGGCTAGAGCATGGCAGTGGATTGAGATGAGAAATTGATTGCAGAAAATAACAGAAAGTAATCCTGTTAGGCTGAGAATTCTCTAGCATGAATTGGAGTATTTGGGTGAAAGGTTTTGAGAATGCGTTTTTATGAGCCACCTTTAGTGATCATCTGTTTTGAAGAAGAGGGGAAGAATGGTCCCCTATTGCTATGCAGTTAAAGGTGCTTAGTCATACAATGGAGAAGTATGCCTGTCTGGCATGGTAAGGAGGCTTAGGAGATCACGCTGCCAATTCCTCTAACTTTTAACTTATTTTAACTGTTTTTGAGGGAGTCATAGGTCCTCTGAAAACAAGGCGCTAGACAGAGTAGAGGAGCTTCATTAATGTCATCGACGCATAGAAAGAGGAGGCAGCAAGAGCACACCTTGGTTTAAATATGAAAGAAAACGTAGCAGAGACCTTACATGCCTCATCTGAATAGGTACCTCCTTTGGAGCTTGCAGCAGACTACAGTGGAAGGGCTAACCACAGGAAATAATCTTTTTTGGAAAAACAAATACATCTTGCATTCTAGAGTGCTTTTCAAGGGTCTAGCTTAACATGTAATGGCATTTGATTGAAGTTTCCATGATCTTATCTCTTTATAGATTTTGTGGCTGACAGCAGTGTTTCTGTTTTCTTCTTTTACTCTTAGGGGTTTGGGAACGATTGTTGTTGGAAATGACAAAAACTGTATCCAGTATTGTGTACATAGTGTACATTAGTTACACATGTAATCTTTTTCCGTTTCCATCCAATGCAATGAACAGCATAAAGCTGTTCCTGTTTTCTAGTTCTTTACCTTATGGTCTTTCAGAGTGGTGATTTTTCTGTACTGTTATGATTTTTAATATGTAGTGATAATATACTTCTCTGATTTAAAGTCGGTTCAACTCTTATAAAGATAACCTCCACCCATTTATTTCCTTTTCCTTTGGTGGAAGAGCATCTGTTTGTTAAGGAGGTTGATAGTGACAGATTATAGTTCCTTTATATCCTATTTACTCATCTTTATGTCTGTCTTGGTCCTTCGATTTATAACTGGCATGTATTGTCCAGCTAAAGGTGCTATGCATGTCAGCAAGAAACATCTCCAAAGTTGACACAGTCCAGAGGACACTGTTGTCTTGATGCATTCACAATCTGTGTCAGATTTTTGTTTTGTTGAGGTGAGGACAAACAATCTGAAAGTACATTGTGAACATTTACGTAGTTCTGTTATATGAATTAATACTGGAATGTATGTAGGTCAAAATCATTAACTTAAATGTAGACAAGTCATTTTGTTATCAGCCATGCTTAGTGCCATTTTTTGAAAACGTATGGTAAGAATTTGAATAGAGCAAACCAGAAACTACTTTAAAGTGTAACTTTTTGAAAGAGAGACAATTACAAGATTACAGTAGTCAGAGAAGTTCCTGATACAATTAAAACCAAATACATAAAAATCCTATTCTAGGTCAGGCACTTTTCATATTGCCTTTACACCCATGACACGTCTTTATCAGGTTCTCTTCAATACACCATTTAGAGCTAAGGAGCTTTAGGAACTGCATACTAATCATAACCACTCTTCTGAGATAAGCCTACTTTTCTGCAACTTGTCAGAGCTGTACAAAAGATTAGTTGCACCCTTTGGTAAAATGTTTTGTATATTGTTCATGGTTTTGAATACTACCGCTCTAAAAACTGGTTATCAGGCATTTTAATACTGAAATACCTTGTAGGTAGTTATTCTTCTGTAATGACGCTTTAGGAGGGAGATGAGCTCTTTGTCAAATCTTCCATGTGATTCTTTTGTAGCAAACACGATCCTCTAGAGATCTCGATTAGTGGCCTAACATGCAATTATGGTACAGCAAGAAATGATGGAGTCATGTAGCTGCATGATTTTAAAAACACTGATTTAACAGTTGGTGGATACCAGCTCCTTTTCGAAGTAATTTTCAGTGGCTTATCTTCTCCCTTTCTTTTGTAGAAGAGAGAATTAATTTGAGAGTCAGGATATGTCCATAGTGATAATGCATAGCTTTTTTAAAACAAAGACGGGTACAGTGGGAATGATCAGACAAGCTTAATAACAAGTGTGGGGGGTTTTATGTCTCTCTGTTTATGTTTGTTTTTACTACAGTGTTGTGAAGTAGATGTTAAATGAGAGTGTGTAGCAGTTAAACATGTTAATAGAACAGAATGATGGAATTAAATTTTTGTATCCAAGATGTAGTACATGCACTTTACTCAAAGAAGTGAAGAAGATTCCAGAAAAATACTTACCCTTATGATGGAAAACCTAGACTACTAAACACTTATGACAAATCAAAGTCCAGTCATGGGTCTTTAATAGTTGTACAGGGAAAATGGTGATTTTAAAATTTACACAGAAATACTGGCCTTACATGTTATCACCTAAATGCTACTATGATCAATATAACATTAAGCAGCATTCTGTCTTCTGTGATAGGGCGGACTGAAAAACAGCAAGCATGAATGCACACTGTCCTCGCAAGAATATATTCATGAATTGAGATCTGGAATTTCAGAGGAAAAGCTTCTTAATTGTCTAGAGTCTTTGAGAGTGTCTCTAACTAGCAATCCAGTCAGGTAAGTAATAATTTCTGCTGTAGTTTTCATCATGCTGTTTTTGCTTAGCAATAAAGAATTGTGGAGTTTTTTTGAAACCAGAGTAATTATGTTAATACTTCTTGGCATGAGAAAGTAGTTCTCAGCGTACTGGAAAAGCAAAAGTGAAATGTTTGCAACTGTCTGCAATATCTTCTCACCTTTCACAGTGGTTCTCAACAACTTCGCGTTGTTGGAACTAAGCATTTGTCTTAATGGTTGATCAGGTCTTCCTGGGAAGTGAGACTTAAAGCAGCGTCTATGAAGAGATGTGCAAGCAGTGTTGGAGACATAACTTTCCAAGTTTTACATTTGATTAAGAAATAATTAAAAGCATTTTTCTTCCTTTTTCCAGCTGGGTTAACAATTTTGGACATGAAGGTCTTGGACTTCTGTTGGATGTATTGGAAAAGCTTCTGGACAAGAAACAGTAAGGACTTGGATCTTTTGAAGTGGAGGGGTGGGGGAGCTTGTGAAGATTGTTTGTACTTATGTTATTTTCCTTCCTTTCAAGGCAAGAAAGTATTGATAAGAAGAATCAACATAAACTTATCCAGTGCCTCAAAGCATTTATGAACAATAAAGTAAGAAATATTTTAAATTCAGATACTTCTAGCATGATTGGGTTTTGTTGACTTCAAGATCTATGTAGCATGTTGAATCTCAGAAAAGGAAGGAAAGCTTGTGTATCTGGTATCAGCTGACTCTTTGGAAATGTACATTGTAAACTTAGTGTAACTTTTTGTTGAGAGTCTTGTTCATAAATCTTCTGAATATGCATTTTGTCTTAGTTTTGTTAAATACTATTAATTTTTGGAAGTAAAATATTTCACAAACAGGATGATAGTATGGATTTAAGGTAAGTGAATTTGCTTGTGAAATTGAAAGGAAAATATTTCTATCTAAATTCTGATTTCAATACATGATTGTTTTTGTTAATATAATGTACTTTTCACCTGGTTTGAAATTGAGTATGATTTTAATGTATTTTTAGCTACAGTTTTTAAGTTGGTAGGTAGTGGGTAAAGGATAAAACAACTTAAACTAAACCAAAGTATCTAACTTGTTTCTAACATGGGTTACTCATGTTCACAAAGTGTGAGTACTGCTTTGTCGTGGTTTAACCGGGCAGCCAGCCAAATCCCACGCAGCCACTCACTCACTCCCCCCACCGGTGGGGCGGGGAGAGAATCGGAAGGGTGAGAGTGAGAAAAACTCGTGGGTTGAGATAAAGACAGTTTAATAGAACAGAAAAGGGAAAATAATAATAATAATGATAGAATATACAAAATGAGTGATGCACAATGCAGTTGCTCACCACCCGCGCTGACCGATAACCAAGTAGCGATCGGTACTTCCTGGATCACGCCTACCATTCATATACTGAGCATGACGTCACATGGTATGGAATACCCCATTGGCCAGCTGGGCCAGCTGGCCTAGCTATGCTCCCTCCCAGCCTCTTTCAGAGGATGGAAGCTGAGTGTCCTTGACTAACAGGGTACTTAGCAACAACTAATAACATCAGTGTGTTATCAACATTCTCCTCATACTAAATACAAAAAACAGCACTAGGAAGAAATTTAATCCTATCCCAGCTGAAACCAGGACATGCTTCTAGAATTTGATATGTTAAACCTGTAATTTTGCTTTATTCATAGCAAAATATAAAGTGTTGTTGTAATGATTTATTCCCCCCCTCACCCGTAACAAATATAACTGTGCATTAAAGTTACTTTTAACTGCTGTTACTCAGTTTAGTAAAATCTCACTTACAGAATAGCCTGTTTGATGAAGTAGGAAAAGTAAACTTAAATCGTCACGTGCTTCCCCCCCCGCTATTCCTACACTTAAAGTGTGACTTCAAACAATTAGATATCAGATTTACCAAATATCCTGTAGTTAGTGAAAATGAAAAAGAAAAATAATGCTACTTTTAAATAAATGCCAGTGTGTAAGTGTTTTTTGATTTAGCTGTACTGAAAGTGATATAGAATATACAATAAATAAAAGAAGATAGTTGTTTCAAAAAAGAATTTAAACCTCTGTTGGTCATTGTGTAGAAGATACTATTTCAATTTGCCAGGAGGAAAAAAAATGAAGGAATTTTTCATGCTGTTGAGGTGTTTCAGATACAGATAGAAAATAAAAACTGGTTTGTCTTTTGGTGGATACCTGATTTTACAAGATACGGTATCTTCCTTAGGAGCTGACTCTCTTACTTAGGAGAAAGTCTCAAATGTAAGATCAGGAAGACTGACTTGTGTCCCCAAGCAGTAATAGCCAGAAGGTTTCGGTAGAGTGTTGCCAAACTTCATGTGGGGGGGAGGGGATGTGAGGATTCCTAAGGATCTGAAGCCCAAAGATGATGATGAGTATTCTAGGCAATTACAGTCTTTTCACTGTAAGCTTTTTGTTTCTTTCAGTATGGATTGCAAAGGATTCTAGGAGATGAAAGAAGTCTCTTGCTGTTATCAAGAGCAATTGATCCAAAGCAACCACACATGATGACCGAAACAGTGAAAATACTTTCTGCTATCTGCATTGTTGGAGAGGAAAATATGTAAGAAAGATATTGAAACAAATTTTGTTTTTTTTTTTTTGAATGCTCATGAGTTGTCAGTTTGGACACATGTGAGAAAATTTGTCAGTAAAACAAATGTAACCTGTTAAGTCTTTACTTTCTAAATGTGGTTTAAATGAAAAAACACTTTCACCTGTTCTGATGCATTAATCCAATATTAAATCAGACAAAAGCAAATGAGCTTTTGATCTACAAACTGTGGCTTAAGCGGAGATCTGAAAGGACTTTGCTTACTGTAGAGAAGAGGAGACTTAATGAGCCGTAACTGTTCATAAATGGCTGCTGAAAAAAAGAATATATAAATTATTTCATATATCCCAGATGAGTGTGATTAGGAATTGTGAACTTTTAATTGCCATAAGGAAAGCTGTCAGATTTAAATACAATTTAGAACAATGTGTGTTAGCATGGGGCACTACTGAGCCTATTGTGGGGAGGATTGAGATTGGGACATCTTCCCTGAGGAGGGGAGATGAACTTACTGTATTTAAAAATTACTGATCTGATACCACAAGTTAAGATTTTTCATTAGTTTAGAAGATAATATTAATAATATAGAAATAAATATAGTTATGGATTTTATTAAAATATCACCTCTACCTAAACATAACAAATTTGACAGGGGCAAAAAGTTTACATTTATAGCTGAAGTTCTGAGTAGTTCAAGTTATGAAGTTATGTAGCATATGTCCATGAGCTTTTTAAAACAAAGATAATCAGTTGGCATATGTTTGCTTTAAATTATCGAGTGTCTTAGTTTACTGAAGGTTAAAAATGGCAAACTCCATGTTTTGTATGCAATAAATAGATAAAAACATTTTGATTTCTGAAAAGACGATTTATTAGAATTCCCAGATGTCAAACACGTCAGCTAGTACCTAGTGCAGTCTTGCAAAGGTAGTGATTTTTCTTTTTTTTTCTTATTGGTTGTTTCTTAGCTGGATGTCACAATAATTTAGAGGTTTAGTAATCTTTTTTTAATTCGACATTAATCTTGTAGATATTTTAACTCTTGGTTCTTGGTTTGTTTTCAACTTTATGTAGATAAGTGTTGCTAAATGCATTCAGATTCTCTGTCAGTGCACTAAAGTCTTGAGTTGTGTAAATAGTGGGCTAAGTATCTTTAAAATGAGAAAGTTGCCTGTGGTACGCTTTTTGACAGTTTATCTTTCTCTTAGTCTGGACAAGCTTTTAGGTGCTATAACAACTGCTGCTGAAAGGCACAATAGGGAACGTTTTTCTCAGATTGTTGAAGGACTGGAAAACCATGAATTCTTACAACTGCAGGTGGGTTTACTTTTTTATATGCTTACTAATACTGCAGAAATAACCTAAAATACTAGAAGACTCTGTATTATTTTATGATCTTTAAATTATTTAACAGCAAAATCTTTCAGTGCTATTACTCTAGTGTTCAGTAAAAGAAGAAAAATAAATAGAAATGGCCTACTGATACTAGATTTTCTAATTGTTAGTGGTGTGAAACCATGAAACTCACTTCCTTGTCCAAAAATAGGATTAAAAAGTCTCGACCTTAATAAAAAGAGAGTAATTCGTGATATTCCTTTTCTTGGATGCCAGAGGTAGTGCTCAGGTAATAAGTCTGTGAAAGCATTTTATTATTGTTGTCACTGCTTAATCTTCTTGACTGGGAATTTTGTGTGGTTTAGTGGACCAATACAAATCCATTTCTCAGTCTGTCCTCTGAAATGTTTTCGTTATTGTTACTGGAGCCCTGAGGAAGTTGCAGTTTAAGGAGTTGGAGGCAGTGCTCCCTGTACATGTTGTGGGTTTAGGGAAGAAGCATGAAAAAGTACTCCTAAGTAGCATTGCTTGTTTAAACACCCCCTTCTCCCTCGAATCTTGCCCCACTCAAAGTAAACAAAAACTCCTGTACTTACGGCTTTGAAATGGTTCCATTGAAGTAATAGATTTGTAAAGAGACAGAACAAATTTGTGTTGTGCTCTCGAAGTGAGTATTTGAGTTTAATCTAGAACCACAACTGAAATGCCTTAACTGAGCACACACTTCAAGTATCTTACTGTTTGAAGTAGCTGTGGCAGGAACATACTTTCAGTATTGTTCACCTTTTTGTAATATTACTGCATGAAGAAATAAATAAGCATAGATCTTCTTAAAATACTTAAGTATTTCAAAGGGTTTTTTGTATTGAAATTTTCTAGGAACTGCAGTCAAAAGTTTTATTTGGCTATGAAGGATTTTGGTAACTTGGTATCATTCTCCCTCGTAATGACAACTTAGGTGAAATCCTAGCCTATCTCTGATAAATTGAATGGTTGACCTTTTTTTGAAAAATTAATGGCACAAGGACAGTGATAATTCATTAATCATTTAGTAATATGAGAAGTAAATTCAGTGGGAGTAAAACTGCTAGTTTTAGATATTTAAAGCTCGATGTCATCCAACATAGCCATCCTCTTAAAACAGCCATCCTCCTACGTTAAACAGAAATAAGCCACAGTCAAAACTGATCAGTGTCAAGTATATGTTTTTATAGCTTTCACCTTCGGTATACTGGCTTTATAGTCAGCTGAAGACAGATGCATAGCTTAATGTAACTCTCTTTGCAGGGAGTGCTTAATTTTCATACAAAGTCCTGTATTGAAAAGAATTACTTCAGGAACTACAGTGCGATTGCCCTGTGGGCAGAGTGTAGTAATTTACTTTTTATGCTAACCTGTCCTTTTGAGTCCTTGTGTTATAAAATGTAACACTGTTTCCTTAGGTAGGCATGCACATTTCTTCCATTTCTAAGAAATCTCTAAGATATACACGCAGCTGTGCTACTACTGCTGGGACTTTAGGCAGCAGTATATGCAGCCTCTTAAATATTCAGATATATAATAACTATGACAGATGTGGATGGGGTGTGTCCATTTTTGGCATGGTACCTTTTGAGATTGGTAGTGTGCAGCAGGATATCGCTGCTACTTCTGTCAACAAGAACTGTGCATTCCTTAG
The DNA here is from genome assembly GCF_000690835.1 of Fulmarus glacialis. Lineage (NCBI taxonomy): Eukaryota > Metazoa > Chordata > Aves > Procellariiformes > Procellariidae > Fulmarus > Fulmarus glacialis. Next base: position 16,949 of record NW_009224419.1, on the reverse strand, counting down.
TGTGTGTTTTGACAGCTGCTCTTCATCAGCCACTGGTGGATCTCTAGGGATTATCTAGTGAGTTTTTAACATTATTTTTTATAAAATAATAAAATAAAGAGTCTTTTGCACCAGTGATCTTTACTGAGTCATGTCCTAGGTCACATGCTCATTGCTGCTTATGTGTCAGTGGATAGAGTTTTTTATTCTCTGTGTACACCTGAATAGCCCAAGAGTTTTGGTTGCATTAGAACATTAAAAAAGCTTTTTTAATTGCTTTTTTTTGGTAACTGCAAGTGTTTGCGTAGAGACCAAGTGGCTGAATATCCTGCTAAAGGATGACTTTGACTTATTTCCTTCTCATAATACAGTATTTGTAAATTTGTATTTCAGCTACCGTGGCTGAAAGATACGGAAAAGTAGAATTCAAGCAGGGCAGAAGGGATACCTTTTTCCATTATTAGATCATATGTATGTCAGCTATGGTTGTCTTAACGCTATGTTTACCATCAGTAGTTCTTGTTTCAGAGCTGATGAGTTAATGCTGTTCAATAAGTTTCTGTAAGTGACATTCTCATCGTAATAATGCTATCGCAAAAGAATTCATTTTGAAGTTGTCTGCTACTTTATGACCTTGTTGATTTAAAACAAAAACAACCACACAACATTCCTGCCTGTCCCTTTCCCCCCGCTCCTCCCGAAACCTCACTTACATGTCAGTCAAGGTACAGTTGCAAGACTCATTAACTTGTTTATGACAAAATCGTTCTTTACTTGTAATGTATTAGCACAAGCCATTAAGCCAGAGTCTCTTCTGGCAAAAGCAATCATAGCAGATGGCACCTCTTCTCTCTATTAATTTCAGATTGGACATGTACTTTGGCTTGTTAAGGCATGTCATAGTAGTAAAATAACAGGAATCATTCAAGCGAGCATGATGATACTACATTATCTGATGATGCAGCTATATAAAGGGAGTGCCTTTAAAAGAGTGTTTTAATAGAAATTTAAGACTCCATAAGGTGTTCCATTAAAACTAAATAGAGAATGTAATTAAAACAGGAAGGGTGCTTTTATCTGACTTTTTTCTCTGCAGCTATTGGTTTTTATTTATTTTTTTTTTCTACTCTAATGCTACTTCTATTTGCAGTTAACATCTTTTACCAAACTTGGTATTTCCCTGGAGTCCTATTTTAGTCTCTTAACGTGGATCAGCACTTTTGGCATTATGCTATTGTCTACCTGTTTTAAAGTAAATCAATTAAAAGTGCACAGCTGTTCAATTAAAGCATTAGCCAGTATCCTGAGACTTCAGGTATTTTGCAAAAGTGCTGTGCAGGAGTAGAAAAGACACCTGGTGATGTGAATTATTTTGTGTATGGGTGGTTTTGTTGGGTTTTTTTTTTTTTAATTTTCTATTACTGTAAAAACAGGTTGTTTTCAAATTGGCAAATACTGAGGAGAAAGAGAAGGAGTTGCAATGTGGAACTGTAGTGTGGGAATAACTTTCTGAAATAAAGTATGATCCTTTATGTGATACAATTTAGACGTAGTAGAAGCACTCACAATATGAAAACAGAGCAGTATTTAAGGTCGCTTAAATTAATCAAAGTCAAGTGTTGCATGTGTGCCGCATAATAAATCATATCCATCTCTTGACATTTGGTCAATTAAACTGAAGTAGTCAAGGACAGTGTTTATTTTCATTCTATACATACTAAAAGTTTTTGCCTATATTTCTGATAACAGGTAGCATGTATGCAGCTCATCAACGCCCTTGTTACATCTCCAGAAGATCTTGATTTCAGGATACACTTGAGAAATGAGTTTTTACGTTGTGGCCTGAAGAAAATATTGCCTGTAAGTCATTTGTATATAGGAATTCATCACAGTCAACTGTTTGTGAACATTGAAGATAACCAAATTGTTTTAGCAGGAGTAGAAGATGTGAAAGAATGAGGGTGGGGAGGTCAGACCTGGAGTGGACTATGAATCCAAATCTGCTTTCATTCTGCATAGTTGCAAATTTAGGCACTCATGAGCTGTGTAAACCAGAATGGTAGTTGAAACAGGTGAATATATTAGAAATTAAATTAGGGTAGTCAAATTTAGCATAATGAGCTCAAAGCACATGCAGCAAATCTGAGTCTGGCTGTGGAACCAATCTTGGATTAACTTTCTTTGTATATGTGGTTCCTGTTGTTTGCTGTGAAATCTGTTTTTCTCTAATCTGTCTTCTGAAAATGCATTTGGAGTTTTTAAGGAAAAATCAAATCAACTCCTTCATTCTTTTTGAGACTGCATGTCTTCATGCAGCTGCACAGAAGTATGCCTTTATGGGTAGTTGTGTATGAATGTTTGTGACTTACAGGTAGATTTATAGCTCTTAACCAAGAAACCATTCTGATGCTTACATCAAGGAGATGTATAATTAAGCTACTCAGCAGTTTCTCACAAAAGATGAGAGAAATGAGAGTACTCACTTATATTTGTCTGAAAGAGAATTTATACTGCTGTAACTTTTAAGATACGAAGTTTTGAATCATCAGCACTTGTCAGGAATAAAAACCTTCAGTTTTTAGCACATTCAGCTTTGAAACTGTTATTGATGTGTGTATGTTAATTTTTCTTAGGGTATGTGTTTAGGCTTTATATCATGTAGATACATTAATGTGATCTGCTGTCTTTATTTGCTGTAGAACATCTGAAAGCGTGAAGAACTTCTGGGTTTTTTTAATCCACTGAAAGTTAGTTTACACAATGAATAAATGCTTAAAAACTTTAAGAATTGGGGTTGGGTTAGATGGCAAATAAACTGAGTTGTAATAAATCATGACAGAAAACTTTGTAGAGTGTACTGACATACAGATACATGAGTTTAAAAGCAATTAATATTTAGTGATAACAATCTTTTCTAAAAATGTTGAACAGCTATTGTGTTGAAATTCTGTCTCTAGTAAGGTTAATATTTCATGTAAGCTGTAATATCAACTAAAACAGTCAATACCATCTTGCTGTTTGTTTATCTGTAAGGTATTGCAACATACACATTGAACTTGAATCATTAATTTTGCGGGGAATGAATGTTGAAGGTAGAGAAGGTTTTTTTGCATTAGAAAGCAACTTTCTTAATGGTAAAGCATCTTAAGAAGACTTCATGCTCGTATCTGTACTTAGGGGTAAATTTTCAAGAAATTTATAAATGAGTCTCTTGAACAAAAAACAATCAGGAGGAGGATCCATACTTCTCTCTCTTCATCTGTCCAGATTCACAGTAGCCTTCTCTGGTTTTCAAACGCTAGAATTGGTATGAGTTTCTACTTTTTTTGGGGAACATATACGGTTGCCATTCAGTTTGTGCACATCCAGTTACGACAATTCCAGGCCAATTTTCATTTAAAGCATGGATACGTTCACACTAACGGCTTTTGAACTAGTTCCCTTTTTTGTGATTTGTCTAGTAGGAAGCTAAAGTTGGTTCTTAAGTGTATGAGGGAAATTGCTTGTATTTCTTTCAAGAAAAACAAATTTTTCCCTGCTCCAAGTACTAATTTTTGTTTTGGTTTTTTACTTCTTTACTTCTTTTGTAAGTATTTCTAAATGTACTATGGATGTTTTTATGCTATGATCTAGGTTAACTTAATAACAGAAGTTGTAAGCATATCTTCTTTACACTTCTTTAGGCTTCTTAAGTTCACTTTCATTAATGTTTTGAAATATCCTTATGCGATTTTTTTAAAGAAGCTCTGACATTAACAAGCATAAACTGCTGACTATGTCTCATTAAGAGAACTCAACTCAATTAGAAGGCTTCATGTTTGCTCTGCAGCCCATACCTGCTATATTTGCTGATATTTTGCCTTAAATTTTCTCATCTGTGCGATTATGATAGAAAACCCCAGGCACTGAGTTACAGCTTACTCCTGTTCCAAAGGTTAATGTCTTGTATTTTGTCATGATATAATTTTTGAAGGGGGGGAATTATTGCTTTAAAAAAGGGAAAATTAACATATACTATGCCTTGAAAAATAGGGCTTGAAAGATAAGGATAATGAAGAGCTTGATATTCAGCTGAAAGTGTTTGATGAGAACAAAGAAGAAGACTTAATTGAACTGTCACATCGTCTCAATGATATCAGAGCTGAAATGGAATATCCTTTATAGAAATGGTGTTATAACTTGTTGCATCGTTTAATAACTTTATTAAATGCAAGTTAAAATGCTGTACATGCAGTTTATTTGTCACAGTTGTGTATCTTACCAGGGACTTTCTCAAGCAGGTTTCTTTCACTTGTTTTTTGTTAAAGACTTATTTAGAAAATTAGTACTTAAATTTGCATGTCAAATTAAGTCATTGGGAACTGAATTAATTTTTCATAAATAGCATTTACTAAGCTAAACTCTGGCTTGTAATATATGAAGATATAAAATTACACCCATGGAAGATTACAAGTTTGAATAAAAATGAGTTTTGGTAACTAAGTTGGAACAAAATTTCTAGTAGGTTCTGAAGCACTTAAGATGCATGCCTTCTCTAGTTGTGAAGAAGCAGTAAATTTAAAGTTACCTAAGTTCAGAATGGTTGCTTGCAGTTTTTAAAAGAGTAGTAGCTGTACTTAAGAAGCAGAGGAAGGTAGATACAATCAATGAGAGGAATATAGTATCATTAACAAGTTACGTTGTTGCATTACAGAACAGGTAATTACAGGTAACTCCTCTTTAAGAAATTAAAACGATGGACTAGTGTGTGTTTACCAATAGCCTGGCTCACTTCAGAATGAAAATGAAAGCTTTGTGTGAAATATGTTTACAGGATTCTGTGATAATAAGTATGTAGTATGATTTTTCTGAGTACTAATGAAACATGTCTTAATTGTTGAACAGGGGACAGAGTTTCCATGGATAATCTTAATGGAAAAAGGATATTTGCTAGTAAGGATAGTAGTTCAGAGTGTTGAAAAGTTTTACTTGAACAATATGAACAACATCTAGGAAACTGGGTTTGGGGTGGGGTGGGTGTTTTGTTGTGTAGTGGGGTTTTTTTGTTGTTGTTTTTTGTTTGTTTGTTTTTTAAGTCCTTGTATTTCCTTAACAATGTTTGCACTGATGTGAATGAAGTATTTCATCTGCTGTATAATATGTTGAAAGATACGTCTTCTGAAAATTACTTCTTGTCAATTCTCCAACATTTTCTTCTCATTCGAAGTGATTACTACGTCCGGTAAGTGTCAGCTCTCAGGTTTGATTTTTGGAGGGGGTAGGGGGAAGAACAGAAGTCAAGACCCTGGTAAGAATGGAATGAAGACCTCAGAAACTGAGTAGCTCATAATCATGCATGAATAGTTGCTCTGTAACTGATGTGTTATTTGTCTTTCTGCTCAATGTTAATATTGAAAAGATCTTGTTAAATAGAACAATACTTATTTCAAAGACTTGAACCTTATTCTAACACCCTCATCCCAAAATCTTTTAACTTGTTGAGCACTTTTTCCTTTATACAAGTTTGATAGCTTCATGACTTCAAAGAACTTGAAAGTTAGTTGTATAACTAATAATTGAAAATACTTCCACAGTGCCTTATATCTTGTCTTTTCAATGTAAGCTTCTCTTATGTGCGCCTCATAATGTCTTAGCAGTGTCAAAGTACCACATACAAAATCTTGTTTTAAGAAGTTTTTTTTTTAATTATAAAGAGATGATAAAAACAATTGATATGCAAGATTATAAAATCAAGAAGTAAATATAACCTGAGAAATCTTCAATTTTTATAACTTTTTTTTTTAATTTGAAAGTTTGGAGTATCATCAGTTTAGGTTTGAGGGTTTCCTACTTTGAGAGCTCAACAGTATGTGAAATTGAGATGTAATACCTTGCACTGATAATAACTAATAATTTTGAGCACAGAATCCCCTCATCTTAGAGGTACCTGATGTTGTTGTGTAGAGATGTATATCAAGCAATTAAGTTATAATTAACTCATTTTCTAAGTAATTGAATACTGGTATTGTTGCCAGTGATGGAATTCACTGTGTTGAGAATGTGCTAAATAATTCTTGCAGCATATATTGAAAATACTAAAGACGTTGTTTGTTTTATTGATTGTTGTCTGGCAAAGGATAAATGAAAAGTGCATAATATTTTGTGGAGTCCTGAGTTTCAGATATCCTTCTGGGAAACTGACAACAGTGCTTCATTAGCCAGAGTACAAATAAGACACTTAAGTTGATCCTTTTACTGGAAATTGTATAATTCCTATATTAGGAGTTAAAGTTGCCCCTTTTTTCCCCTTCCATGTTGCATAAATGATTGTTCATGTTCTTATTATCTTGTAAAATGTTTTCTTTGTTAGACCTCAGTATTACAAGATAATAGAAGAATGCGTATCACAGATAGTATTGCACTGCAGCGGCATGGACCCGGATTTTAAATGTAGAGGAAGAATGGACGTGGATTTTACTCATCTTATTGGTTTGTATACTATACTTTTTGTATACTATAAGCAATTTTACCTTGCTTTACTGAAGTGCACGTTTTTCTTTGTATGCTTCTGTCTAAACCTGAATTGACTGTGTGATATTTTATTTAAATTCTAGATGCATGTGTGGACAAAGCTAAAGTAGAAGAGAGTGAAAAGAAAGCAGCAGAATTTTCCAGAAAGGTAAGTCCTAATCATCACTCTTTTAAAGGTATGGAACAGAAGCCTGACAGGAGCACAGTAGGCTTGTTTCTCAGTAGAAACTTAGTGGAAACAGGGAAATAGTGTATCTCAGGCAGGATGTTCTTTCACATTTAATAGCTTCGTGGGTTTTGGGTTTGTGTGTATGCGTATATGCGTGGCTCAGATTCAGCTTACTCAGAATTCAAAAGCAGATGAATAGTACTAGCTGTATGTATCGTCGGTTGTATTCCTCTGCTGTAGATAACTGATGGGAAAAATTCCGCTTGTTGCTATTTTGTCCTGAAATATTTAGTCAAAGTTAAATACATAAAGTGCAGGTATATGCTTAAAAAAAAAAAGCGGGGGGGAAATGTTCATAACTCTTCATCTAGCTTTGTTTAAGAACCTGAAGGAACTTATTGAAAAGCAGTTTGAAAAAGCATCGGCTCTTTAGGCACAGAGATGCTAACATTAAAATACTGCTTTATTTCCTTATAATGCCCAGGATAAGTTATTACATTATGAGCGAGAGTAATTTATTTCCTTATTATTCACATTTAGGAATCTTGCAGTGTATTTTGGAACCTGTTTTGGTAACAGTTTTATTCTTCTGTTCCAGTTCTCTTTTATTGGGAACTTGATAACTAAGTCCTATTTCGGTCATAGGCAGTTTTCGTTTATTACTAGATACAGGAGAGGTTAGACATTTAAAATGTTTTCTGTAGGAATAATTGCAGCTCAGTATATTTCTTGTAATAAAACTTTTGGGGGGTATTTCTAAAGAAATTGACGCTTATCCTTCTGCTTTGTCGCTATTGGTGTTTGTGCTGAAAATATCTTGATACAACATGTTTTCTCAAGTGACTTAAATCCCTGTTTACTAGATTATGTTAATGGATAATTTGTTAATCTTGGCTCATCGCATCCTATCTATGGATATGAAATGCTGAATGTACTATATTAGCTGCAGTAGTACTAAAGTTCATATACCATATTGTTGTTTATTGAAAGCATTCAAAGTTTTGATTTTTGCTGGCCTGGTCTAAGAAGCCTTTGGCAAGCCAAAAGGCAATACATGCTATTGAACATGATGATTACAAATTTCAAATGAAGGTTTGAGTGAAGTCATTAGCTTTTCTCTCTTCAATGTTAAATGTGGATGCATTTTTAATAGGAGTTGTGGTGTCTGGAGCTTTATAGAAAGCAGATTGTTGTGATGCTTCCCTAGCAGAGTTATTTATCATAATGTACTTTGTTAGTGGCAGTCAACACATGTTCTTCCTAGTGATAAGTTGTTTTGTCCTGTGGAAGAATGAATAATAGAAGCTTTAAAAGATGCTAATAATCTCTTAAGCCTACCAAACAGTATCAGGATGAAAATACACAGTAAATTTCTCACAATCGTGTTGTAAATTGGACTTCCATTTTATATGGGAACATCAAGACCAAAGGGATCACTAACTTATTTGGATACCTCCTTTCTTACATTACTTTATGGATGATACTGCTGAAGCTGCATACATATCTCTTCAGATTTAAGCTCGCTACATGAGGTGTATACTTGAGTTTTGAAAAGTCTGCAATGTTCTGTTGGGCGGGGGAAAAAACCTGTTGAACTTACAGCTGTACTAAGTAGCTGGATCTGCGTGGTTCTGTGTCATGACTTATTAATGGAAGAAACTATGTGGTACTAGAAGAACACATACTGGAAAAATACATGGTTTTTTTGAAGTTAAAGGTGCATCTATTGCACTAGTTGTGATATTGTTCAAAGAATTTCTGAAAGTATAATAACTAGTGTGGACATAAATGGACAAACATTTCTGTGTTGGTTAATCATTACAGTTTGATGAAGAGTTCACAGCTCGACAAGAGGCACAATCGGAGCTTCAGAAACGAGAAGAGAAAATCAAAGAACTTGAAACGGAAATCAAACATCTACGAACCCAGGTAATAAAACTAAATCACAGTAAGTTACAAGTTGAATTTTATTTTATTCTATTTTTATTTTAAGAATTGAAAAGAAATTGCCTAGGAGTGTATTGTCTCTATGGAGTTTGAAATGTATGTTATAGTTGTATAGATTTGTTTTTAAGCCAGTATAAACTACTAAGGATAGTTAATGGAGGTATCATTTTTTTCAAATAGTAGTATATTCAACATCTGTCACAGATATTTGCTTTATTGAGGAAAAAAATTCCTTAGGCTATGAAAAGTTTGAATCCAGCCTGAGTTTTTTTTCTCCAAGTACTTGTTTATACTTTAACATTACTACTTCTGTATGTTTTGCAGAAAGTGTTTCTTTCAGAAGGGCTTTATACTTGAATTGCAAAGGTGGAAATCGTGATAGCTGTGTGTGCACAATATACATACCTTTCAGCATGTGCATGCACGCACAATATACATACCTTTCAGCATGTGCATGCAACTGATAACAATTTTTTTTTGAACTCTGGATATCAGACTGTAGCCATTTCTAAAATGAATATTACACTAGCTTTTTACAGTCTTGTAGGTAAATAGAACAAAAAATGCAAGACCTGATGGAAGTGGAAGATGATACTTAATTTCAGCAAAGCTGATTTTACTTGCATTCATTACGTCATGAATTCTGCTCACAAGCACCAAAACTCTATCTCCAAGTGATCTGTCCCAGATCACTGGTGAAGCAGAGAGGACAAGAAATGCTGCCTGTTGAGCGCTCACAATATCTCTTGGGTTGCTTTTGTTTAATGACAATAAATTGGGTTTTAGACAGGTCTTTTATACCCTTTAGGAACCAACTGATACTGTGGTTTGATCTTTTTGCCTCAGCCTGGCTTACTTCCTAGTCCTTCAATGCTAGGCAAGGTCTGCCTGTTGCCTCTTTTCCTCATTGTGGATATCTTAATGCCTATGGTCTCACTTCCTATTTGGATAATAAGAGGAACAATAGCATGTGATGTGCTATAACCTGGTGCCTTCATCCTGCTTTCAGGATGCTGGTCTTCTGCTAGCAAGTTGTCTGTGCTATAGCCTTATCAGAGCACTGGCTTTCCAATCTTAATGTAAGCACGTTACATTGCATTTAACAGTTGGATTGCTGTTCATTTTATCCTTTGCTATCAATACAAGTCATTCTCGTAACCTGTGGTGTCTTATGGTTTGTTATTCTGTTTTCATATGCAGACACTTCTGTTCATTCTTAGCAATTTTAACGTTTGTTTCAAATATCTACAAGACAATGTTACACTGAAATTTGACAGTCTGTTTTAATGAGTTCTCCACCAATTGTTGCATTACAACTTGAGCAGTAGTTTGTGGGCCAAAGAAACACATGCCTTGTGCAAAGGCAAAACTTTATTTCTAGTCTATTTAATTATTAATCCTGTTATGTTGATACTAACACAAATCAGATTATCCAGACGTTACAGCTCATTCACAATAATGGTACAATTAAAAGTGATACACATCAACTTTCTAGTATCTATGCCTTTTTTTCTCTAGTGTTATGCTCCCCATACGATATATTGTGGCATTTATTTTTAGATGCACTCAGATTTTGCTCAGCTTTTTTTTTTTAACAAACTCTTGCTTCCTTTAAACTGGAAACCGTAAATAATTGCGTAGGGAAATAGTATGCAAATCAGATTAAATGAACAGCCTATATTACATAATAATTTTGTAATAAAACATTAGTTAGTAGAGGAAATGGAATATGAGCTCGTATGGAGGCTTTTGCATAGCTCCTGATGCTGCTTTTTAACAGATAGTTTTAAAGGACAGGTATCTCTGAGGAATTTGTACTAGGCTAGGATCCTGTTATCTCTACAGAAACCTCTCTGATGGTTTGACATGCTGCTGTTTCTCTTCATTGTTCCTTTTAAAACTTACTGGAATGGATATTGCAATTGCTCTTTCTTCCTATCACCAGAGAAACAACTGCAGACAGATTTAAAAGAAAGCATGAGTTTTTTTTTCTTCTTTTTTTAATCCCCCTTCTCCCCCCGCAAGATGTCAGGATAGTTATGAACAACTGTGGGCCCATAACCTCTTGCACTGCACTAGCTGCTTCAGTGATTTCTATGAAAAATTTTCCACCAGCAGATTAGTGTTGTTAAAATTCAGCATGGTTATTACAATCTCTGATGCCCCAGCTTGCCAGGATATCCTAAGTGGGATAAATGTTTTGAGCATTGGTAAGAAATAAAATGCTGTTCTGTTCACTTAAATGTTACTGCTACTATTAAATTTTCTTTAAAATGGAAACAATTTGTTTTTATAAAAATGCTAGGTTATTCAGTTTACTTGGCAGTTTTATGGTACATGGTATAATCTATTGTTATTGCTTCTCATTTAAATAGGAGAATGGTTGCATTTCTCACTTTATTGAGGTACAGTTGACTACAAGACATGCTAATTGATTCAACTTTATATTAAACCTCCTTCCCACCCCTGATGAAAAGAATTCCTCTTTAATATTTCAGGGACCAGGCCTGACAGGTCAACTGACAGAAGTAGCACCGTTACCTCCAGCCCTATCAAGTGAGAATGTGCCACCATCTCCAGCGCCCCCGCTACCTGGTGGAGCAATACCTCCTCCGCCGCCACCGCCTCCGCTACCTGGTGGAGCAATACCTACTCCACCGCCCGCTACCTGGTGGAGCAATACCTCCTCCACCGCCTCCGCTACCTGGTGGAGCAGCACCTCCTCCACCACCTCCACTGCCTGGTGGAGCAATACCTCCTCCTCCTCCGCCACCACCTCCGCTACCTGGTGGAGCAATACCTCCGCCGCCGCCACCGCTGCCTGGTGGAGCAGTACCTCCTCCTCCTCCTCCACCGCCTCCGCTGCCTGGTGGAGCAGAACCACCTCCACCGCCTCCGCTGCCTGGTGCAGCAGCACCACCTCCACCGCCTCCGCTGCCTGGTGGAGCAGCACCACCTCCACCGCCTCCGCTGCCTGGTGGAGCAGCACCACCTCCACCGCCTCCGCTGCCTGGTGGAGCAGCACCACCTCCTCCACCACTGCCTTTTGGTGGGCCTCCAATGCCACCAGCTCTTGGAGGTGTTCCTTTTGCTCCCTTTCCGGTGATACCAGCGTTACCACATGGAATGAAGGAGAAGAAGAAGTATAAGCTGGAAGTCACAATGAAGAGAATCAACTGGTCAAAGGTATTACATTGTTTTTATTCCCATTGATAAAAAGTAGCTTTTGAGGAAGAAGGAGATAATGTGCTAGGGTTTACATTAGATTGTTAATAGTACTCATGAAGTTTGGGGAATTCATTCCATTCTTTATCCGAAGCATTTTTGATGCAGTGTTTGTGATTGAATTGGTATTGGTTTTCAAAGACACCTTATGCTATGGGCTAAGCTCCAAGTGTTTAATTTTGCCAGGAGCCCATAACACCCTTTATTCTGGGGATATCTGTAGCTAACAGCTCTCAAAATTTTGGCTGATTTTGTATAGAGTTAAGTTCTACATGTTTTCAGCTGTAATTGATATTTGACTTGCCAAGTGAGCATTTCAAAGGTAAAATGTCTTGTTTAAAGCAGGTTTAAGTTATCAAGCAGTTAAAATGTTTACTTTATAAATCATGTTACTACTTTTTTCAGCAAAAAGTTGACTTAGTTAAAGGATTGCTGGGTTTCAGGACAGGGGAAATGAATCTTGAAGTAGATAATTGGGTGGAAAACTGTTGGGAAGACTGCCATTTAGGAACTTTGACAATCTGGCAGTTGACAGAAAGAAGGATCTGGAATCAAGGGATAACTACAGCTGTTTGCTTAATTGAAGTAGCTGTGGCTGAATAACGAGAAAGGAGATGTATTAAGAGGTTTTACTTGAGTCTCTAGGTGTGAAATGTAGTAAAACGACGTGGTGTGAATGGGTACATGGAATTTCGAAAGAGTGCAAAGCAGAACTCTGATTTTAGTTTTGTCTTCTCTGGGTTAAGCAAGCTGTTTGAGCCATAAATTATGTGGTTTATGATTTTTTTTTTTTTTTGCTTGCTTGCTTTTTTGATGACAGGTTAAAAGTGGATCAGGCTTTCAGAAACTGTAATTTTAGCTTTGATATCTTCTCGACAGAACAGTACATGATTGCTTTGGTTATGCCTTCTATGAATTTCTTTTAAAAATGAAGTATGAGTGAAACCACTATGGTGGCAATTTATTGGGTTATCTAGTTTCATTTTAAAAGCCTTGCATGAAACTTAAAAACTTGACTAGCTTAAAAAGAGAAGGGTGGGAAGGCATTGGCAAAAGAATTTTTCCTAATTAAAAGAAATAACTCTATATTTACCGTGATAGTAAGTATACAGACTTAAACTACTAAAATTTTCTGTTTAAAGGCAGGTGTCCTGTCATGAGGTTAAGAATTATTTTAAGATTAATACTCTGAATAAATACAGTAATTTACTATAAATTAAAGCATCTAATTAAGAAATGAAACCAATTATTTTGTGTTCACATTTCTTGTGATATGTTCTGGAAGTTTGAAAGGAAATTTGACTTTCATTGCCCTACCTGCCTGTCAATGATAGTTGTACTACAAAACACACTTCGACAGCGTTGTTTTTTTTTTTCTCTGAGAAAGGTGGGTGTTTACCCTGTTAAGACAGTTGCAAAACTTATCACAAGGTTCTAAAGGCAATGGTGTTATTAAATGTCAGGGTTTTTTGTAAGCATTGAAGAAATTTTTAGTAGAGTGAAATTTTTAGCTATCTAGTTTTGTGTAAAATTATTACTGCATTTGTTTTAGCAGTATGTGGTTTAAACCACCACATACTGGTGGTTTAGTATTAAACTTGAGTTAAAGTCATGGCTATATCAGAGTTGTGAAGCTGATGTTCCTCCCCTCTCCTTTACTTTACAAATATAGTTGATAATGTATACTATAATGAATTTTTAAATGAGATTTCTTGTTGACAGAACTTTGTGTTTGATGTTGGCAGACTGGGAAGCTAACTTAGTTCCAATACAAAATTCTTTTTTAAAAGTCTGTGGGTTGCACATTGCTAAGTGAGAGATTTCTTTCCATGAGAGCTTTCAGAGAATGTGTGCTAAGCTCAGTGGGTTTATGTAAGGACAGCAGGAGATGGCAGTAGGTAACTGCTGTGTTTTCTTTCTCTTTTCGCCCTGTCATGAGGGCGAGTCTGAGAGGACATCTGTAACTCCTCTGAGGTATGTGGAGTATGATCAGTGGGTTAATGCTCACTGAATTTCATAGTTCTGCAGAGAGTTGCTTGTATTGTTGGTCTATCAATGCAGAGTGAAAAACTGTGATGACCCAAATGGAAAGACGGGGCACCATTCTTTTAGGTGCAGTGAACATGAATTGTGGCTTTGCATTAAGTTGTGTGCATATATCCAAACCATTAGGAATAGTTTAAAAGCAGTTTTCAAACATAGATAATAGCATGCTATTTCATGTAGAAACCTTCTAAGTTTGTAATGTCTAATGTAGTTGTAGGTTCAGAGAATGCTGGTATCTCTGCTATAATGGTACTTGTAGGTTATTAATCTGAGATGTTTATTGGTTGTTTCAAATTCGTAATGTGCTAGGGCAGGCTTATGGCCACTGGGAGGAGCTATGGGACTGCTCAAGTGAAATGTTTGGGCACCATTAACTTCCAATGAATGTGAGCTTGTGCACAGTCTTAACATGGTTATATTTAATCAAATTTCATTTTTTAAAACATCTTAAAATATAAACATTTACTTGAGCAGTAAACTGCAAGCACAATCTCTGATTTGCAAACTGACCTGTAAAAGCAGTTACTAGTAATTACTTGCCTCTCAATATAATTGGTCACTTTGTGACAAGAGAAGTTATGCAAGTGTCCAGGTGTGTGTTTGCGTACATGTTGCTTTAAAATCCTCTTCTGGTCAGTATAGCCACTGTTCCTTCCATATAAAGGAAATAAATTTGGGGGACTAGATATTTGCATCTATCATCAAGACCAAACCATCACCTCTTAATGGCAGTTTGTCGTTGGCAGTTTTTTAGTGGTATAAAACGTGATAGGTGTATTGAGGTTTGCTGTAGGAAAAAATACATAGATTACCAAATCATCAAGGCAAATTGAAGGAGGGCCTTTATATATTGCATGCTATCTGGTTTGAGCTCTAGATTAGACTTCAGTGTAGTTTGACTGGATATCTGCTACTTATTTGTCAAGGTACTAAATCTTTGTACTACCAGCTAGTGTCTGACACTTCCTTGAAAACCATATTCCATCTCAATAGTGTGTTGGTACCAAGAACTTAGTAAAATCAAATTGTTGATGAAAGTAAGCTGTTAAGTGGCTACAGATGGTCATTGCTGACCGTAAATTGCAATTTAACATTGAACAACTATTGAACATATAATTTAAATCGCACTCTGAAATAGCGCAGGTTTTTTTCAGGATATTTCACAGCTGGTAAAACTGTTGGGAAATTCATATGGATGTAGATATCTTTCTATAAAGTTGGGTGTTATCATGTTGTCCTGGATGACATGGGATGCCAGATGTTGCTCCTGGCTGAAGATGCTATATCTTTTCAATATGAAGCCTCTGAAATTAATCACATCATTGCATAACAATAACAGTCCTTTGTAGACTGTTTTCACAATATGGCTAGGGCACAGGATCCTATGTCCATCCAGTTCTTACGTAGCTGATCTTCCCTGTCAGACACAGTGGAATTTTAATTTTAAGAGTGTATGTAAAGATGGATGGTCTTAGGGCAACAGCACTGGACTGTGTTTGGAAATCATTCTAGTTTTTCCCACGGGGTTTTTCAGGTGATTCAAGGTAAGTTGCTTTGTATCATTTCTAAATATATACTATCACCACTTCAAGCAAAACCTTTCAAGAACTACTAATGATAGAAGTTTACTGTTGGAAGAGGAGCTAGACTGTGCTCTGATATTTTTGAATAAGTGATCTTAATTGTTTTTCTAAATAAAAAGTAAGCTTAGGTTTTGTGTTGCTCTGAATTCTGCAGTGTTGAATAGTGAAATGTCTCTTTCTTTGGAGTAACAAATAAGAGCAGTGTCATGAATGATTAATCCCACTAACTTTAGAAGGAGGAATCTAGAAGGTTGAGATAAAACCTGTGTGGAAATGCATGCATGTCAACTTATAGTTTCTTTTACCAGCAAAATTAATGTTTATAACTTAATCGTTAGTATTTTGCCACTGGATTTCAAAATATTTGGAGATGTGCCAAAATAATCTGAAAGTGTATCTAGCAGTAGTAGTTTAAAAATAGGCTTTCAAAATTTTTAAGTAGAAGGATTTTCAAAATAGTCAACCATGGTTTTAATATATTAATTTCAATAAATGTTAAAATAAATTTGAAACTCTCTTTACTTTCTCTATCTGTGATTCTTAAAAAATAATCTGCATATAAGGAAAAATGATAACTTTCCTTCTTTATTGTGGGAGGAGGAATTAGAAGTATCTAGGGGAAAGAAGACCTTAAATCTTTGATTTTTGGTTAACACGCATCAGTGTGCATTCTTAGTGCTACAGTACGGTATGATGGTGCTGGAAATTTCAGGCCCGATAGAGGGTGATGTTACGGGTAAATGTAGAGTGTGCAGCAAAATGAAATTGGTGAGGGGTTTTCTTTGTTTATTTACATATAATTCTCAGTGCATTTCCGGAAAACTGAACAGTGTTTTGAGAATAAATACTAACTTTAATGCTTCTGAATTTAAAAGGAATCATATAGTCCTGCTGTTTTCTTAAAACATCTGTACAAAATATCTTTAGACTCCTGACAGCCACACCAATATATTACTTTTTTTTTAGAAGAAAAAATGGACTGTTTTAAGCAGCCTATTTGTATTATTAAAAAGAAACAACAATGTAGGAGTTGCCATACTGGAAAAGATGCTCATGTGTTACTTTGAGGAATATGGCATTACCGGGTGTTGGAATCCAGAGATTTGGGGTTGTTTTTTTTTCTTTGAAATTCGTCTAGCCATATAAAAGTCCTTTTAGTTCATGTACTCTTATGAATCATTTGAATGGTACAATTTTATAACCTTTAAAACCCTTAAATAAAAAAAAAGTCACTTCCCCCCCTATGAAATCTTTATTATCTGTTGAAGATATTTTACCTTGTCATCTTTCTGTTTAGAAGATTACTCTCTTCAAAGCTTCTATCATACTACTTCTGGATTTTTTAAAAACTATTTCTCCTCCTTTTGAAATGGAGCTCTAGTGTTTTAGAAATGTATTTCCACATATTTATTCTCCAGCTATTATTTCAGTTAGCTTCTCTTACGATCTTTGACTTCCAGATTTTTATATTAGAATCATAGAATCATAGA
>NW_009224418.1:1225-2414 GCF_000690835.1 Fulmarus glacialis | reverse complement strand
GGGACAAGAGAAGAAGAGAGAGTAAGCAAAAAAAAAAGGGGGAAAAGTGAAGTGGATTGACTGGGGCTGAGCTGAGCCCTGGAGAGAGGGAGAGGGGAGGTGAGTCAGAGGCAGGGCAGCGGGGCAGGCATGCCCCAGCGTGGCCCCAGGGCTTCCCTGACTTCACTCTTCTGTGACAGTCTCCATTGTGGCAGCCCGGACCTGGAAGCGAGTTTCTGGGTGGTTCCTCCAGCAATGTCATTGCTAATTAAATATGTTCAAAAGGTTAGATTATTGGTTGCGACGATGTCTCACCTTTGACCACGTCTGCATCAAACAAATCATAAACGAAGCAAGAAATCTTCTTGGGTTTCCTTGCCCAAGGCATCCTTTTAGGAGTTGGATAAAAGCTATTTTGCGAACAGCAAATCCAGCCACCACTTGGCGATGCAGTTCTGCTGGAGTATCGTGGGCTCCCAGAAATTAATAAGGCTCAGGATTTAATTTATTTCAATGAATGTGGTGGTGGAGTGGCAATCCTGGAAAACAAGAACGAGTACCGGTTTCCTTGTTCCTGAAGCTGATGCAGCTCATGCAGCCTCTCCAGGGAAGTCCCTGCTTTCCTCCTCAGCCTCCTGGCTCCTGAGGATCCTCTGTCCTCAAGATCCTTCTGCACCTTGGCACATTAAGAAAATTAATGCCTGATCTTTTAAAAAGAGATTTCTACTTTTCTGCTAATCCCTGCTCTTTTTTACTTTATCTCCATTTTTATCTCCTCCCTCCTCTGAGAATCTATGTATCTAACAGGAGCGCGTTTGTCTCCCATTTGTCGAACGTGGGAACTGTTTTCTTTATATGCCCTTACTGCATCCAGGCTGGAAGGGGGGCTAATCCTTCCCTGGATTACTGTGATACACAGCTGTACCTGGAGAATCCTTTATCCCAGCGTCTGGCCCCGGGGCTGACGTGGGGCTGGCGCTGGGCACCCCCCAGCCCGCAGCCAGGCAGTCACCGTCTGGCTGGGTCAGAGGTTTGGATTGAGCAATGCCTCGTTCCCTGCCGGGGAGAGGCTCACCCGGTGTACGGAGGCAGTCGGGGACACACCGGGTACATCCTGGCAGAGGGTGTGTCCCCATCTCTCACCCCACAGCCCGTCGTTCCTGGAGGTGCCGCTGCCTTCGCTGCCCACCCTGGGCAGAGGCAGGCGGGC
>NW_009224418.1:0-1194 GCF_000690835.1 Fulmarus glacialis | reverse complement strand
GGCAGCCGGCCCCTGCCTGCACGCCTGGTCCGCAGCCCTGCTTCCCGCCCTGGGCCTGGAGCCCGGGCTTGGTTTTCTCAGCTCTATCTGTTGGTGAAATAAGGAATTACCTCTCCCTCTGGCCTCCCCCGAAAAAAATCTGAGTTGCGCAGATCCTGCAACCATAAATGAGGCAAAAAATGCGGCTCTATGGGCTGGACTGAGCCCCATCTGTTCTGCAGCTACTTCTCCTGGCTCCCCTGATGGGGATGGCATTTCTTCTCTCCCATTTTTTCATTTTCAGGCATCTCCATATCTCCTTCCAACTCCTCCTACACACAACAGAGGAACTGCCCACAAACATGTGCAAAACTACTTAATTACTCTTTAACTGACTGGGCTGCTGATGGCTGCTAGTGCTGATTATTGCATTGACCGTGATGACTTCGCCCCCTCTTCTCTTCTGCCCATCTGTGCCCATCACCTCCTCTCAGGCTGCGCCTCCTCCCACGCAATGTCTGGGGGGCACCCAGGACTCGTCCAAACAGACCCCTGCTGCCTGGTGGGCTGGGGGGGGTCAGCCCTAGCTCAGTTGGTGCTGGGTGTCCCAGGTTCATTACCAGGTGTTCCAGGACCATGGCTGGGTGCCCTGAGCCATTGCTGAGTACCCTGGGCCATGGCTGGGTGTCCCAGGACCATGGCTAGGTGTCCCAGGACCATTGCTGGGTGTCTTGGGGCCATTGCTAGGTGTTCCAGGTACATGGCTGAGTGTCCCTGGACCATTGCTGGGTGCCCTGGGCCATTGCATTGCGGGGTGTCTTGGGGCCATTGCTGAGTGTCTTGGGGCCATTGCAGGGTGTCCCGGGGCCATTGCTGGGTGCCCTGAGCCGTTGCTGTGTGCTCTGAGCCATTGCTGAGTGTCCCAGGACCATCAGTGGTACCCCAGGACGATGGCCGGGTGTCCTAATGTCGTTGCGGGTGTCTCAGGACCATTGGCGGGTGTCCTGGGATCATGGCCGTGTGTCCTGAGGCCATTGCCCGGTGTCCCTCCCAGGCCTGTCAGTGGTGCCCCAGCTCCATAGCCAGGTGTCCCAAGGGCATTTCTGGGTGTCCTGAGGCCATCAGTGGTGCCTCAATACCATGGATGGGTGTCCTGAGGCCATTGCCTGGTGTCCCAAGGCCATCAGTGGTGCCCCAGGTCCATGGCTAGATGTC
>NW_009224417.1:1036-1521 GCF_000690835.1 Fulmarus glacialis | reverse complement strand
ATGCCATCTGCTCATTAGCTTCATGTCTGCTGGGACCCGGCTAGCAGCGATGCACAGGGGAGCACCAGCGGCACAGCCCCACTCCTGCCTGCTCCCGTAGCCGGGAGGGCTGAGACACCCAGCACTGGCAGAGCAAGGGGCTGAGCTGTGAATTGCACAGGCCTGGCCTGTTTCTAGCCCAGACTCTTACTTCTTGCAGGAGGCTGAGTTTCTCCAGCTCCCACTGATGGTCAAGGATGAGGCTGTCGCGGCGGGGCCGCCAGCCAGCCAGGTTCTCCTCTCCCCGCACGTAGGCTACGGAGGTGTCCAGCACGCGCCGGCGCCGTCTCTGCATGCCTGCAGGACAGATGCACAGCTGGGGGGACAAATGCACAGCACCGACCGCCATGCCGTGCCTCCCGGTCCCGCGGTGAACACCCGGGCAGAGGCGCGGCACCCACCTGGGCTACCGGCGTCGGCCACACGGCAGAGGCTGAGCTCGGCGC
>NW_009224417.1:0-229 GCF_000690835.1 Fulmarus glacialis | reverse complement strand
AGACGGAGGCTCAAGGCAAAGGGGGACAAGGCGTGGGGGGAGGGGGACGCGGCGCCCTCGAAACGGCCGATGGACCGGGGTTTTGGGGAGGAGGGGACCGTGGGAGGAGTTGGGGCTCAGCTGGGGTGCAGGCAAGGCAGGGCAGGCTGGGAAGGCAAAGGAGGGCAAAGGAGGGTGCATGCCCCACCCCTGCGCTCGGAGTGGGGGGCTGCCACCCCCAGCGGGCCCG
>NW_009224416.1:1817-5268 GCF_000690835.1 Fulmarus glacialis | reverse complement strand
CCCCTACGAGGAATTTGGGGGGGGCTTCTCATAGGCAACCAAAAGCGGGGTGCCGCGGAGCAGCGGGGGCTCACAAGAAGCTGCTGTTTCTCTCTGCCATGCTGATGCAGCACCCCAAATCTCTGCCCGTTCCCAGGCAGCACCCCAAAAGCACCCCAAAAAGGTGCTTTAAAACACCTTCAGGAAAATGAAGGGAGGTGGGACGCACCGCTTTGGAGAGGAAGGGGCAGATGTTGGGGCACATCGGCTTTTGGGGCGCAGCTTGTGGCTGGAGGGGCGAGATTCAGAGCATTCCCCTTGTTGCAAGAGCTTATGTGTTAGGCACACATATACAGATAATATATAGCTATAGAAATGTATAGATATACTATATATACCCCACGGCTGTTGCAAGAGGGATGTGGGGCCAGGGTGGAACTGGGGTCTCGGCCAGTCCCAGCCCCGACTCTGCCCCGCTTTTCCCCGTAGGCATCTCCTCTCTGCCCAGGCTGCTTGGACGGGTAATTAATGCAGCTTGGGGGGGTAGTTAATGCAGTTCTGTAGGACAGACTAAATATTAACGAGACTTTGCGGCCTGCAGAGATGTCACCTCCCTGGGTCGCCGCTGGTGGAGCCTTGCTCTGCTGAGCCCAGCGGTGGGATCCTACTCAAAGGCCAACCAATAATTCAGTAAAACTCTGAAGAAAAGGGATCCCAAATGGGCGTCGACCGCGGTAGAGTGGGACTCTACACCCAACCGGGGGGGATCGCCCCAAAAATGGGGTTAAATCCCAAATACTGCTCTGAAAGGGGGTCAGCAGGAGACACAACATGCTTTGATCCACATTTCCAGTTTGCAGTGGGCTCCTCTGATATAATTCCTGGTTTTTCCTGAAGCAGAAGCAACTGCAGATCATGGACAAGACCTGGAAAAGAGCCACCAGCGATGACAGAGGAGAATTACTGAAGGAATCAGTGGAAAACCGGAGGCACAAGCAAGCAGGCGTGCGCGCAGCTTGAGCTCCAGCTTTGTCTCTCTTCTTTACCAGGGCAAGAGCAGCCGAGCGACCGTGAGCAGCCTCACAGGTTAGACGGGGCTTTCCGATCCCACCCTGCGTCTGCTGCAGATGTCAAGACATTTCAAATCCGACTGGTAGCTCACTCTGACTCAAAAAGCCTCTTTTTTAACCAAATTCCCCATCCCATCGGTTCTGTTCGCATGATGGCTTTCCACACGCTCCCGTTGCTTCCCAGGAGCAGGGATTTGACTCTGGGGAGATCGGGGTCCCCTTCCCAAATTGGCCAAATTCTGTGGCAGGGTGCTTCAGAAATTCCTCAAATCCAAGGCAATCCCGTGTTTTTCTGCTACGACATGGTGTGTTTGCCAAGTCTCGTGTCTGGAGCGGTGATGGCTGTTTCATAGAACTGCTTAAATAAAGTAAAACATTGGGGATGTCCCCTGGGGCTGACCAAGGACCAGGACAGGGGGTCCTCTTGGTGAAATTTTGCCCATAACCGATTTTTCTGGCACCGTTTCCTCCAGCTCCAGGTGGCAGCTTGGACACGGATAATCCGTCATCTTCAAAGGGGCCGGTTGTTGCCGGGACCTCCCGGTGTGGCGCAGGGAGGGGATTTGCGGAGATTATGAAGGCTTGAAAAGTCCCTCCTGGCTATGGAGCACCCAGGTCTGGACAGACCCACGACGGACGGACGGACGGACAGGGCAGAGTGAAGCCACCGAGCCCAGCAAGGAGCATCTCCCCTCCGTCACCTGCTGCCGGGGCGGCTCCCGGGGTACCCGGAGGGGGTGAGTTTAATCTTTTCCATTTGATTTTAATCAGCTCATCAGCGACAGGCATTGACAGCGCAGCCAGCTAAGAGGCTTACATCTATTATTCCCGGAGGATTAGCCTTTCTGATCCGAGCGGAGGGAGGCGGCTGCATCTCAAGCCTCGCTGGGGGTGTGCATCGTACCAGCGATCGGCCGCAAAACCGTCTCCCCTGCCGTTATTCCGCAGAGTGCAATTGTTGCTCTGTATTTATTTGCACAGCCCAGAGAACTTTCTCCTTCCTTGCCACTGTACGTCCAACAAATCCCTCCATCAACGTTAGGGGCATGGCGATCCCATATGGACCCTATAGGGTGGGGGGGTGCCCAGAGGGGCTGTCCTGACCCTCAGTGGGACTGTACGGGGTGCGTGGTCATGCTCATGTCTGCACATGTACCCTTATGCATGTGCACCTTCGGGACATGCCAAAATAGCAGAGCCTGACCTTAAAAACACTCAAGGGCAGAGGGGTCCTGTCCCAAAAGCTTCTTGTCCCCATTTGACGCCCTGAAACAGTCTCTGGGATCCGTGGGCACGGAGGGTGTTGGGTCGTGATGGTGGGTTGAAATCGCCTGTGGCAACAAATTTGGGGGAGCTGAAACCAGGAGCATCGCTCCACTCACTCCTCCTGGGTGCTCATCTCACACGAGCTGAGCTGCACCTGGAGGCACACTTGGGTGCCTGGGGTGTCGGAGAGACACCCATCGGGGTGCCGCTGGTCCCTGGGGTGTCGGGGAGACACCCATCACCCATCCGTCCTCGCTGCTGTAGCTCATCCAGCAGTAGGATTTCAGGATGCATTGCCGCTGCCTTAAACGTCGCTCTATACGTGCACAAAATAATTGCTTCGCCCCCAACCCTCCCATATGCCACGCAAATATAACGTGATGACTAAATAATCCCAAACAGCCCGCCTGAGGTTTCTCCTGGGTGACGCTGGCCCTTCCCAGGGCTCAGGAAAGGGCTGGGGTCCCCTCGCAGGGTCAGAGACGGGATATTTCCGTGTTCCCCCCCATCTCCCTCCAGGGCAGGACACGGAGCAGAGGAGGGGACCGCGTGGTCCGGGAGCTGCTCCCTGACAGGGCCACCAGCAAAGATAGAGAAGAGCATGAAACAGCATAAATCTCCCTTTTGCAGCTTGAGAAAGCACTGGGTTTGATGTGATTTCTGCATCTTTTGTGGTGTCTCTACAAACCACAGACATTTTTGGCACCTGCAGGGTCCCAACTGCAATGGGATCGAGTGGGGACACAGCCGTCACCCCTTCCCCGCTGCTGCCATGCCCATGGCCATGTCTCCCACTCCTGGGTGTTTTGATCCCCAGTGCCGCCACCCAATTGTGCTGGTGGACCCTGTCCTGCCTGTCACCTGTCTATGTCCCAGCCAAGGCCATTTGGGCCACCGGTGCCGCTTGTCACCGCAGCCGGGAGCCCGGGGCTCGCTCGGCGCACGGGGTGGCACTATTGCATTAAAAATCCCAGCAGGCCTCTGGGAATGCTGCTTTTTTGGGGATGATTCCTGGCCCCAAGGGTTTCCCCGTGGGTTCCCCAAACCCAGCGGCAAAGCTGGGGCAGACACTGCCCAGGTTGGTGCTCAGCCTCGCCGGGATGAGACCTCGCATTTCATAGGATCATAGAATCCCA
>NW_009224416.1:1070-1313 GCF_000690835.1 Fulmarus glacialis | reverse complement strand
AGAGCAGAGCAGAGGGGCAGAATCCCCTCCCTCGACCTGCTGGCCACGCTGCTGGTGATGCAGCCCAGGGTAGGGTCAGCCTTCTGGGCTGCGAACGCACAGGGGCTTTTCCTTTTCCAGGGCATCGGAGGGGTTTCTGCCCCGAGGTTTGGGTGGAAAAGCCACGGTGGGTCCTGCCAAACTGCCCCGAGCAGCAGCCGCCCAAGGGGCGGTGTGGGACATCGCCCACGCTCAGGATCTTGC
>NW_009224416.1:0-227 GCF_000690835.1 Fulmarus glacialis | reverse complement strand
GGGGGGGGAGGAGGACAGGGGCTCGCCGGGGGCCGGGAGCCGGGTCGAGCCCAGCCTCAGCCCCGGTGTCGGTCACACAAGCTCGTGGGATGGTGCAGCTCCTTGCCTGCTCCCGAACCATCCCTGATCCAACTAATTTGATTAATGCAAAGCCCCAGAGGGTCTGGGGCGGGGGCAGCACTGGGATTTTGATTTCCCCCCTCTGCTCGAGGGGAGGAACGGAGGCG
>NW_009224415.1:0-11867 GCF_000690835.1 Fulmarus glacialis | reverse complement strand
GGTGTCTGTCCCTGGGGTAGGGAGCTCGGAGGCACCTACAGCGCGGGGAGCGTTTTTCAGGTGGAATCACAGGATAACCAGGCAAGGGGACAGCCAGCTCTGAAGGGACGCACTCCGTTACATGCAAATAATGCTTGTGCCAAGGGAAAGAAACAAACCCCCAAAACAAACAAAAAAGCCCCACCAAAGAACACACACACCCTCCCCCCCAACCAAAAAAAAAG
Source organism: Fulmarus glacialis (assembly GCF_000690835.1). Taxonomy (NCBI): domain Eukaryota; kingdom Metazoa; phylum Chordata; class Aves; order Procellariiformes; family Procellariidae; genus Fulmarus; species Fulmarus glacialis. The sequence goes on along the minus strand of NW_009224415.1, from coordinate 11,643 downwards.
TGCAGTATACGGACTAGAAATATTTGACCCTTCTAGTCTTGGACAGGTGGAAAAACTCTGATGACTGTGAATTAACTAATTTGGAAAGTCTCCCAACAGCACATGGTTGGAATCGGATGCCTGCGGCCATGCTACTTCAGGAGAAGCTGTCCTTGCCCAGGAGTCGCTCACAACAGGGTAAGGCAGCTCCTACACCCACCACGTTACCTAGACCACATCTCATCGACGGGCACAGTACAAGCAGAGTAGATCCTAAAGCTCAGAGATTTAGGCTCCAACAGTGCTCTAATGCTGGTGCAAAAAATAAACGGGAGACAACAACAGGCCTCTAATAAACAAAGTAAAGGAAAAGTCAGAATTTCTTACTTGAGTTTTATCTAAGCTAGCAACTTAAATGTTTTCTTCATCTCTTACATGACTGAGAAACAAAGAGAAAAGATTTCATTGCACCTCTGAAGAGCAGCAGGTTTTGAATGGCTTGCTCAGCAAAACTAAGGGAGGTACCTTGTTAAGTGCAGTTTTACTGCATGCTCATCAATACAGCATTAGAGCACTTCCCATGAACGTAGTAAGTACTAAGAAGTATCTGTCATATGTTAATTCACTCCCTACAGAGAAAAAAAAATGCACGCATGTGAACATGAGCGAGGAAGTACAGTCATTTGGAGGTTTGTTTAGGGATCTATTTTAGCATACATATTTTATGTATTAGAAAAGTCAAAACCAAAACAAACCATCCAACAAAGCCTCACTATATTGTTACTCTCATTCATATTTTTATTATCCATACTAATTATTTCTGCCACACATATTAAGATGTTTTCTATGCTCAAGATTATCACTAATGCAGAAATTGATGCAAATTTCAATTTTTACTATATTTCATAGTCAACATGAGCTCATTTATCACTGTCCACAGTTTACTAAATAAGGTCAAAAGTCAGTAGTGTTAAGTTCCTCACTCTCCACCATGCATGTATTTCAATACATATCTTGAGCAACATTTGCTCTGACCACAAACATTTAACAAATTTGAAATGCTTTGCCCTGTTATTTGAAAGACTGCATTGAAATCTGTTGGAAAGAAGATGACTTCTGCCAAGAAACTGCCATCAAGTCCGAACACTGAGCAAAACCAATCTCCTCATTTGCCTCTCTGCGCAAATCCTGGCAATCCGGTGTTTTCCTGCATGCTGGACCCCAAAACACTCATGACCAATGGTTTTTTGACAAAGCCTCAGGTTTTATTATTTAAAACAACTTCAAGTGAACATGGTGCTATACCACCTATCTCACAGATGGCACCCTGTACTTACCATCCAGTGGATCAAACCTTTTCAAAACACTTACTCACTTTTGGATCATTTCAAGATAGTAATTTAAACACTGCCATTGACAGAAGTAGGGTATATGACTACCCCAATTTACAGCATACTCTGTAAAAACGCATCTCCATTTTTTTGCCATAGACTTAGATGGGACACTTAGCTTGAAGAAAACAAATCTGACTTATTTCAGTCATTCTGGTAGTAACTGTCAGTATCTGATTTATTTTGGGTTTGCTGGGTTGAATAAGACGTAACAAAAACGACGTAGACCATTTGATGATACACTTCTCTCAGGACACTAATACCAACACAATGCATATGACTTTGATATGGTGTACATATGTATGGTGATATGTATCAGCTCAGGTATTGAAGTCAGAAGTTTAACATCCACTTGCTCCCAATATAATCAGGTGAAACAGGCAGATACTGTTCATGCCACCAAGCACATTTGCTTCCCTAACCTTTAAAGAGGGCACTGTTTCTATTTCATAGCAGTAGAAAAAGATGCCTCTCCACATCAAAAATAGCCTTGAGTAGCTATAACAAATCACTATAATACAAATAGCCTATATAGATGTATACAGATTGTTCTAATAGGCTCTGGAACCAAAACAGAAAATGAGGAACTTGCAACCAGTGTCTGCTTCTTTGTATTTTCTTTTTCCCATTGCTAGTGTCTCTCCTCCTTAGCCCCCACCTCCCCTCAGAAAATAGCCCTATTTTGGCAAGTATACCATTACACTCAACCAAGGCACTAAAGCTCCTGCACTGCCCTCCTTCCAACGGCTATAAATGAAGCATTCTCACCCCCTTCCCTTGCAATGCAGTAGGTATCTGCAGGAAAGAAGGAACAGCAGCTACCCCAGACATTTCTGACTCACCTCAGCACTCCTCTCAAGGCTCTATGTAAAGCAATTGGAAGAAACACCTGCCACCTTCTCCCTGTTCCAAAAGTATAAAATTTACACAGAATAACATATGTCTGCATAATAAATATTTTCGTCTAAAGACAGAAATCAGTCATAAATGGTATTCAGGAAACAGACTGATACAGAAAATTCAGAAGTCTGCTAAAACTGCTACCGAAAGGAGTGTAGTTGAAATAGTCACAATTTGGATAGAATGCCTAACAAAACAGAACCACTTCAAGTCCAGTGTTCCAGGTTGTCATGGTAATACAAATGCTAACCCATATATATAAACAATACAATTTTAAATTACATTCTTCCACCATCCAAAACAACAGGTGCAGGACTCCCAAGCACAGTGTCATGCTTCATGTCATTTTACAACACTTGTAACCTCACCAGGATGATCCCTTTTTTGAGAATCTTTAATCATACCAGTATTCCTAAGATACTGGTCAATGCCAAAAGAGTACAAATTAAAATACCAGCTCAAGAAAAATACATATTCTCATATAAGTAACAATGTTTTTGATTTAGAATATGCTTTACAGCTACACTGTAAGATTACTAATTGTAGTAGGATGGAAGAATTAAGTCATATTCATTGATAGGACAATTTGTCACAGGATTAATTTACCACTACACTAAAATACCACACTACAGGTTTATAATTTTTCCAATTACCTTGTTTGTTCAACCCAAACAAATGTTTCAAAATAGTCCAAAAATATTCAATGTACATTACCTAATGTTAAAAAGAATGTTCTGCATGACATAAAATCTACCTCTATGCTTCCAGGTGGAGGTTTTCCAAATTGGATGCCTGAATTAGAGTATCTAAATTCAGTGTCTTAGTTTCAGATGTGCCAAACACTACGAACAATAAGAAAAGAGGAAAGCATATAACCATAACCATATAACACATAACTGTTTCCGCTTTGGTGGAGAACAGAAAGATAAGACGTTAACAGATGTTGACTATATGGAGCTACTGAAGTTGTTTGAAAACCCATTGTCTAGATTCAGTAGGTATTTCCAGACAAATATTTCATTTAGTTATGAGTAACTTTAAATCAAGTACCAAAACTATGTTTTAATATTCAGCTCACCAATATTTCACTGAAAGCAAAAATGACAACTTTGTATATCAAAGTGATATAAAAATATATCTAATCATATTTGTTATAATACTATACTTTCCAAAAATAGTAATTCATATATCCAATCTTTTACCAATTCTGTAGGTGCTCTGAGTGAAACAGAAAAATATCTAGTTAACAACATATTAAAGAGAACTAAGATTCCTTCTGATGCCCTCAAAAGGCATCCCCCTCAAACTTCCTTTTTTTTTTTTTTTAAGAATCTTGTGTTGTTCCTTGAATTAGGTGTCGGATCTTCTCAGCATCTTTTTCAATAGTTTTATTTTTAGGATCAATCTTGAGAGCTGCTTCATAATCCTGGAGACCTAATAGAGATACATTAATAAGAATGTCAATCAATAATGCAAGAGCATCCTCTTTAGCAACTAACTGGAAATAACTGCTCCCTAGTCATACGCAGAAAGTATTGATCTTGAGTTTTGCTATTGAGCAAGATGGAATCTGAATGACATTAGGTTTAACTTTTGCCAGTAAATACATTTATATTTTGTTTATATACTTTACAAAACATTTTAGTGGAAATGCTGTACTACATAAACATTTTCAGGTATTGAAACATGAAAACAGAGCCTCTTCATTTACATATACATACACACATATATATGCGTATGTGCATGAGGGGAGTGTTCAAAAGGATTCTGCAGAGGAGATAAAAATTGAATGACAGAATGAAAGTGCATGAAAACAAGAAAAAAAAAAAAGACATGAACTGTGAATACTAGAGCTTGGGAGAAAAAAAGCAAACCATGAGTTCAGGAAGTAAAATAAAATCTTGTTTAATTGTCTTTTTTATAATGTTTCCAAGTGCAAATGAAGCTGTACGGGAATGACGAAGGGATTCATAGGTAGAAAAAGGTAACCAATGTGAAAAGCTTAGTATTTCAACATTGACATTTTGAGTATTCTTCACTTTCTATTATCGACTTTCATTTGTAAATTTGCCTTACAAAATGTCCTGGTTTCGGCTGCGATAGGGTTAAATTTCTTGCTAGTGCTGTGGTTTGGATTTAGTATGAGGAGAATGTTGATAACACACTGATGTTTTCAGTTGTTGCTAAGTGCCCTCCTAGTCCAAGGACAGCTCCCATGCCTACTGACTGAGCTAGGTACACAAGATGGGAGGGAACATAATCAGGACAGCCAGCTCAGCTGGCTAATGGGGTATTCCATACCATGTGACATCATGCTCAGTATATGAATGGTAGGCGTGATCCAGGAAGTACCGATCGCTACCTGGTTATCGGTCAGCGCGGGTGGTGAGCAATTGCATTGTGCATCACTTATTTTGTATATTTTATCATTATCATTATTATTCTCCCTTTTCTGTTTTATTAAACTGTCTTTATCTCAACTCATGAGTTTTTCTCACTCTTATCCTTCCGATTCTCTCCCCGTCCCACTGGGGGGGGTGGAGTGAGTGAGCGGCTGCGTGGTATTTGGCTGCCTGCCAGGTTAAACCACGACACAAAACTAAACTCTTACAGAACTCAGTAGGGACACTGTTAATTCAGATATTTTCACACAAATCACATGTACTTGATTAAACATTTTGCTCATCAATATGGGTTTCATACATCATTTTACAAAGATACGTTATTAAGCACTTCACAAGCAAATACTTTAGAAATATTTAGGTTATTTTAAGTTAATTTGTTCTATAGTTGGAAATACTGTAAATACAATCTCAAAACCAATAAAACATTGCTTCTTGAACAGCAAAACTACTGCAACCCACTTTGCATCCTACATTTGAATGCTTCCCAATGCAGATACCGCATCTCTGACCTCTCATTCGTCTCACTAATACCTTCCATGGCCACCAAGATGCTACGGTCAATAGCTGGCCATTACGCACAGAAAGACTGATTACCCAATAGACCAAACAGAGGATACACAAAGCTAAAGCATTTTCCTCATCAGAGAAACTAATCTGTACTTGTTAAATTAGGAGTACAATCAATTTTCTTAAAAGTTGTAAAGATTTTTCAAGTGGAATTGCAATTAGCTAGTAAATTTAAAAAAAAAAAAAAATTAAGGAATGTGGTATAAAGGTTCATAACAAAAAGAGACGTAGATTGTATAGGCCTCCTTTAAAAAATAAAAGTGTGAGTGTCTCATTGAGCTAAACAAAATTATTTGCAGTTACTATAAATCCACATGCATGTTTTCGTAAAATCAAGGTCTCACCTTCAGTATATAATTCCAGCTGACAAAATGCTGTTCCACGTCTCACATATGCTTTTACTCGAGCATTCTCATTATCAGGAACAGGTGGTGTCAGCATTTCTAGTGCCTTTACAAATGAAAACACCCAAAATATTTAGAGATAGATTTTCCATAATTTTGAGGTTTTTTCTCATTTACAGACACTTCTCTCACCTAATTACTATTATTAGGCACTAACAAAATAACTATTCAAACAGAAATAGAAAATAACTATTCACATTTAACTATATTGTTTGTGAATCTAGTCATTAAGATTTGTATCTGTGACCCCACTGTTTGCTAAATACAGTTTCATTGCCATGGCTAAAAACTGACAAATACTGTGTTAAATGTTTATTACAGCCAAATAATGTATTCTACCTTCATACATGATATTACATATGATGCTACAAACAAAAAAAAAAGAGCAGCCCTAAAAAAGCACATGTGTTGTAGCAGTAGTTACTAGAAAAAACAAGTTTCAAGCCTCAAATACTTATCAGTTCAAAAAATAATAATTCTGGGACAACTTTTTCCAAATTATTCAGGTGCCAGTTCAGATCACTCCTCTCTCATTGCACAAATAATGGCTGCTAAAACATCGAGATGATACAGCCCTTCTTTAAAAATGTCTGGTTTGCTGGGGTTTTTTTTAAGGTATGCTCCTCTTCACCATCACCTTTTTTTTTTTTCTTCCCAAAAAGAAGAAATGAAGAACACCACAACATAATACCAAAGGTATCTGCGGTTTTTTTTTTTTTTTTTCTGCTCAAAGTTGTCTTTTTTTTCAAATGTATATATTGCTACAATATTTTACCTGTAAAGAAACATGTACTGAGTCAACATATGGCCATTCGGCCCAAATGCGTAGAAGCATGGTTTGGGGTTTTTTTGTTGTTGTTTTGTTTTGTTTCATATTTCTGAAAGTTCATTAATCAATCACTATCAAATTTTAATATTTCACCATGGCTTCATTATATCAATTTTGAATTTAAAAATTTTGAACCGCACTAATAAGTATTTACAGATCTGCTTGAAATAGAAGCATCACAGTAATAAATCACAATCATGTATAAGATGATAGTCTGAGAACCTATATATTTATACCTTAGAGGAATCTTCAATAGCTTTATGTAAATTTCTCAGTTTAAGGTGGCAAGCAGCACGATTCAGATACAGTAGGGGAAGCTTATTGTTTAGCCGCACTGCAAGGTTATATGCATTTACAGCTGCAAGATAGTTTCCCGTTGCAAACATTTTGCTAAGTATAAAACAAAAAGTGAAACATGCACTTTAAACAAGGTGATACATCACAAAATAAATACCTACTTATTGTTAACAATTCATTTTCAAAAATTTGAAGTTTTAGCAGCTTTTCCTTGGAAATGGCCATTTATAGCCTTTCCTGAGAACAACATAGCTGAAGTTCAAACTTTATGCTGACAATATAGCATATAGACACATAGCTTAACAAAAATAGTCACTGCTCAAAAGCAATGAAGAACAGTAAGAGGTGGACACATCTATGCAGACACAGGACTAATTTTGAAAGCATGTATCTGATTACGATTGCCTAATCAAACCTTTGTATATAACACAGCTATATAAACATACCAGTATTTTTATCAAATTGCTAAAGGTGTTTAATCTCTCAACAAAAAGTACAAATGAAAGAAAATCCACCTAGGTATAACATTGCACTGACTTAATGGTCCTCATAGAAGAGTATGCATTATGTGTTCACAATGATTTTGTTCATCGTGAGCTTCAGCAATTGCATCTCATAGCTTTATCAGATTCAAACCCCATAAGCTGTCAATAAATTCTCTACTAAGTAGACGTTCACCATCTGTGTCTAGGATAATAGAAAATATCAAAACTAAAAGACACACACTATATAACTAATAATTAAGTACCTCTTCAAATGGAATCTAACTTACTTCCCTTTGTCCTTTAACCAATCTGGATTCTTCTCCTCTTCTTTTAAATCTTCCAGCTCAGACAAATCAGCACTTACTGTTCTTCGAGCTTCTGCTTGTTTACGTAGCCACTGTAAATATACAATGTGCAAGTATTATTTCTGAGGGAAAATTCAAATTCGAAAAAGGATTTTGCTTTCATCTGTTCACTCACTCCTATCAAAAGAATTCTATATGCCACATATTTTGGACAGAGAGAAATATTTAATAATGTCAGATATGAAAAACTTCCAAGTTTCCCCAAATATTTTATTACTATGTGAGAAGTAAGGTTACTGCATCACTAATTAATACATTTTTCTTTGCTTGCTTGTTTGTTTCGGAACTTCCAAAATGACTCTTTGTGTTCATTCAATACGGCTCAAAAGAGCTATGAGGTTCTCTTTAAGAAGTCAGAACTTAAAGAATCTTAAACATAAGAATAAAGACATTTCAAATTTTGTACTTCAAAGAATTCAATTAATATCGCTGCCCTTTTTTTTTTTTCCCCTCCCAAAAAAAGGAACGTACTATTTATTAATCTGCACAATCACATGCTTGGTGAAAGTAATTTTTAGATAAAAGTGTTTCTTTACATCTTAATTTAAAAAAGACTGCCTTCCTTGGAAGATAAGAGTATTGTACAGGTGACATTCCTTGGCACAGGTAACATTTTTGTCAACTTACTAAATAAATGGTAAATAATTCACCACCTTGGAAGACAGTGAGCAATCCTTACCTCCTCCTCTTCTGCAACGCGAGATTCTCGCAGAGCTGTAGGAAAAACTCGTGATGTAAAGTTGATTTTAATGGTAGCAGCAGATCGAGGAGCTGGTAACTGTTCTTCCTTTAAATTTTCTGAAAACATACTATAGGAACCATGACCTATGAAGAAAATTGGAGTACTGGAAATGAAAAATGAAGCAAAAGGGATGTTTCTCATTTTCTACCAAAGTCCAAAGTACACCTAATTTAGAAATCCTGCACATTAGAACTAAATCTCTAATAGCTTGAGAAAGGTTTAGACTTGTTCTTTTGAAGGGAAGGTTTAAAAAACGTTTGCTCTTGCTGTATCATGCCATCTATTTACTGGCTACATTATCTGTCACAAATGAACTTTAACTCCTCTTACACCACTATCTCTGTCACTTATGAGATTCTCTGCCACGGCAACTACAAGAGCTAAAAACTAACCTTACTAAAACAAACAAACCAAAAATGAAATATTTTCTGTGGTTTTAGTTCCCTGAATTGGCTCTCTGTGGGGCCAAGACATGGGATAGAGAGAGTGAAAGGAGATTGCCTATTTCTACGAAAACCAGCAGTTAGGTAACTTAGGGTAACATGAACTCCACCCTCAGAAAGTCTCCATTACACTGTCAGAAAGGCTTTCTGTTTTACTTTTCTAAAGCTTAGAACAAAACCTGCCTTTATATTTCCAAAGACTTAAACGAGAGCTAAGAACTCACATGCTTTAGCTCAATAAATTGCCTAAACATAAAGACATTAAAATAACTGCAAAGAGAATTAGTTCAGTATGGTGGAAACAAAGATAAATGATGAATTAGAAACACCTAGGAATAAAGTTATACCCATACTTTAAAGAATGATAAAATACACTTCAATAATACAACCTTCAGTAGGTTTGAGTCTGGTCTTAGAAGTTCCTTCATTAGAAATCCTAGTTTTGTTCATTTTTTCCTTTTTCTTCTCCTTTAATTGCTCTACTTCTTGATGCAGTTCCCCTTTTTGTACCCTCTTTTGTTTCTCAGCATCTTTTTGCTGTTTTTTCCATAACTCCAACTCCTTAGTGACCCTCTGCCGCTCCTTTTCTTTCAGATCTTCAATTCTTTTTCTTTCTGCTTCTTCTAGCTGTTTGAATGATAAACCTATGAGATATGTAACATCTGATAACAGTAAGATGACTGAGTTACCATTATTTTCCCAGTTTTATATCCCAAGCATAGCATCATCATTAATGTGATCATACAAGCAGAGTTATGAAAGATGCTTAAAAATGATTGGGAGAGTAAAGATTTCTGAATAGCTTTTAAAAGTAATTTCTTTTAACTGTTTTACTACCACTACTAAGGTATGATCCAGAAACATTCAGAAATAAGTTTTACTTGTAAACAATGAAAATCCTAGCCATATTCTAACGCAGATCTCTGGACTATACAGAAATGTAAAATATATGGCTTCATTTTAATACACTATTTCTTATTTTTCCTCTTCTCTTTGAGAATATTACATAGGCAGAATAGGTACAACGTTGCTACTAGAGAAAGTCACTAACGGCAGTTCATTTTGGTCCAAATTGCATACGCAATCTTAAAATTTCATTGTATACTTTAAAAAATCCTTCTAAACACAAATGAAGTGACCAGACTTTTTATGTACATAAAAATTTTGAAGAACATATCTTAAAATACACATAAAAGGCAGAACGACAAAGATACGCACACACAAAAGGCAATGAACAGCAAGTCTGATATAAAATATAACAATGAATAAATTTTTTTTAAAAATTAGTATTTTTGACAGTGCTGAATGACTACACACTTGCACTGATGCAAAGGCCACAAAAGATTATACTTCTGCCACATTACTGTAGTCTCCTTTCAACTAACAAAAATCGGAGCTCCTCACCAAAAATTTTCATTAGTATTACTAATGGAAAATGGCAACTTCTAAGTATTTTTTCTGTATCATTTTCCTATTTGGTAATAGATATGTTTTAAGTACAAAGAAATAACAAGGTTCTCCACCACTATAATAAAAATGAGTACTTTTCGTATTTTTTAAGGTACATTTAACCAAGCAGCTACCAGATTAATTGGTAATTATTTACACGTATATGTCTTGCAGAGTTTCTTCTAAGCTTACCTTCATTGTAGCCTCCAAAGCATATTTTTTGTGTTCCTGTTTTGTAACTTTTTTTGCTTCTATCTCCTCTTTTGCCTTTTCATGGGCTTTTAGAACAGCATTCTCTCTTAGATATTGCAGTTCCTCCTTGTTAGCTTAAAAAACAAATAAAAACTATTTTAGTAATTTAGGCCTGAAGTTCTACTGTTATGTACCGTATTCATAAACACAGGATTACTTTTGCTACTCTGTCTGGGAAAACGCAACATGGTTCAAATTCCACAGAGTAGCCTCTATCAAGCCCATCTCTAAAATAGAAAAACTAAGATTTGCTTACACACAAGATGTAAGTTTTACAAGAAACATTGTTTTGTTTTGTACGCGCTACAGCCAGTAGATATTCTTCGTCTGTTTTCATATACTTTCTATTTTTAACAATGAACAAGGTTTAGCTTATAAGATATCTAGCAGCAGCAGTTTTACATTGCTTATTATAGTTTGTAAATTTTTGGCACAGTTTGGGTTTCTTACATGCAATCTACTTATCACAGTAGAGCACTTACCATTTGCTAGAGTTAGGGAATCCCACATGGCCACTTCTTTTTTATACAAAGTGAAGAAAATGATTCCATTTCCAATCTTTGCTGTGCTATTTGTGTCATCAATAGGAGCATATAAAATGGCTTCAAATAAAAAGGGAGGGATGCTTACCTATAAAAATATAACTAATTTGTACTAATATTTACAGTTTTTAATTAAATCTCACATATTCAGAATACTCAGTACAAGCATACAGTAAACCTCAAGAAACACATGCTATTGACAAAACTAATTTGCTTAGTATCCAGTATAGAGGTTATATATTCTATTAGACCAGACAAAAGAGATTGAAAAAGTTGGTTCTTCAGCACCGCAACAGAAGCTGTGGACCTCAAATTTAGAATTATTATTCATAATATAAGCAGATGTGTATAATTCGGGCCATTTATAAGAGAAAAGGCAGCTGGCACCTACTGAGTAGCAAGAGCATTAGTACAGAGAAGAACTAAGAGTGGTAAAACCGTCATCTCTAGTGGGATAGGGATTTAACAGCCTGCAGCATACAAAAGGAGATTTTAGATTAAATATTATAAAAAATTATAAACTTGACAGCGCTGCCGTGGTGTATTAAGCGTGTGCTTTTTAACAGAGCTTTAAAGTAACGCCAAGCCACAGG
>NW_009224414.1:0-3187 GCF_000690835.1 Fulmarus glacialis | reverse complement strand
GTGTCCAGGAGGGGACCCCGGTTTCGGGGTGTACCAGGCAGGAAGGCCTCGGGGTGGTGCCAGGTGTCGGGGTCCTGGTGGGCAGCCAGGAGGTTGGGGACCAGGATGGAGCCAGCCGGCACTGGGATGCCTCCGATACTGGGAGGGGACAGGAGGGTGCTGAGATGTACTGGGATGCGCTGGGACTCTGCTGGGATGTCATGGGCTGAGATGTACTGGTGTCTACTGGGACTCTGCTGGGATGTACTGGTGTCTACTGGGACCTGCTGGGCTCTGCGGGGGCTTACTGAGGCTCTCTGGGGTCTACCACGATCTACTGGGGTGTCTACTGGGGTCAGCTAGGATCTGCTGGGCTTTACTGGGGTTTAGTGGGCTCTACTGGGGTCTCCTGGGACTTGCTGGGGCCTACTGGACTCTGCTGAGGTCTACTGGGACCTGCCAGGATCTACTGGGGCCCTCTGGGGCCTATCGGGACCTGCTGGGACCTGCTGGTGTCTACTGGGATGTACTGGGGCCTACTGAGGCCTACTGGAACCTGCTGGGACCTCCTTGAGCCTACTGGGTCCTACTGGGGTCTATTGTGATTTACAGAGGTCTACTGGGGTCTACTGGGACGTGCTGGCACCTACTGGGCTCTGCTGGGGCCTACTGCGACCTCCTGGGGCCTACTGGGGTCTACTGGGGTTTACTGAGACCTGCTGGGGTGTACTGGGGCCTACTGAGGTCTGGGGGCTACTGGGATGTACTGGGGTCTACTTGAGCCTGCTGAGACCTGTTGGGGTCTACTGTGGCCTAATGGGGCCTATTGGGAGCTACTGGGATGTACTGGGGTCTACTGTGACCTCCTTGAGCCTACTGGGGTCAACTGGGGTTTACTGAGACCTACTGGGGTCTGCTGGGGCCTACTGGGAGCTCCTGGGGCCTACTGGCTTCTGCTGGGTTCTACTGGGATCTACTGGGGTCTATTGGGGCCTACTGGGGTCTATAGGGGTCTACTGGGACATACTGGGCTCTGCAGGAGTCTTCTGGGGCCCACTGGGGCGTACTGGGGCGTGCTGAGACCTGCTGGCACCTGCTGGGACTTCCTGGGACCTCCTGGGGCTCTACTGGGATTTACTGGACTCTGCTGGGGTCTACTGAGATGCCGTAGGGTTTACTGGGGCCTACTGGGACCTGTTGGGACCTACTGGGCTCAGCTGGGGCTGGTGGGGTCTATTGGGGTCTACTGGGCCTGCTGGGACCTACTGGGGTCTACTGGGAGCCGCTGGAGCCTATGGGGGCTGCTGGGCCCTACTGGGGCCTACTGGGACATACTGAGACCTGCTGGGGCATGCTGGGCCCTGCTGGAATCTACTGGCCCCTACTTGGGTCTATTGGTCCACTGGGGTTTACTGGGACCTACTAGGCTTTGCTGGGGCTACTGGGGTCTATTGGGGTCTACTGGGAGCTGCTGGGGACCTGTGGGCTCTGCTGGGATCTACTGGGCCCTACCTGGGTCTATTGGGGTCTATTGGGACCTGCTGAGGCCTACTGGGACCTGCTGGGATCTACTAGGCCCTACTTGGCCCTGCTTGGGTCTACTGGGTCCTACTGGGACGTATTGGGGTCTACTGGGACCTTCTGAGGCCTACTGGGACCTGCTGGGATCTACTAGGCCCTACTTGGCCCTGCTTGGGTCTACTGGGTCCTACTGGGACGTATTGGGGTCTACTGGGACCTTCTGAGGCCTACTGGGACCTGCTGGGATCTACTAGGCCCTACTTGGCCCTGCTTGGGTCTACTGGGTCCTACTGGGATGTATTGGGCTCTGCTGGGACTACTGGGATCTAGTGGGACCTACTGGGGCCCACTGGAGTCTACTGCGACCTGCTGGGCTCTACTGGGGCCTACTGGAAAATACTGGTTTGTACTGGGCCGTAATGGTTGTTTGCTTTCTTACTGGGGCTGTACTGAGATGCACTGGGCTATACTGGGTTATACCGGGCCATAGTGGTCTCTGCTGGGACCAATTTATACTGGTTTGGAGCGGTGTAAAGCAGTGCCAGGCACTAGTGCACAGCGTTGCAACCTGAGGCCCTGTCCTCCATATTGGTCTATACTGGTTTATACTGGTCTATACTGGTTTAAAACATTGATGCACAGTGAGCTGACACTGTGTTGTCCAGTCTATACCGGTTTACACTCGATTATACTGCTGTGTATTGGCTTACACTGGTCCATGCTGGTCTCTACTGGATCAAAACACTGATACACATGGTGCTGCAACCTAATGCCCACAGGTCCATACTGGTCTATAGTGGTTCATACTAGTCCATACGGGTCTAAACTGGTCAAAACTGGTCCATACTGGTCTAAACCCATTCATACCAGTCTAAACTGATGCAAAACACTGATACGCATTGGTGCACAGTGCTGCAATCTGATGCCCAGTGGTCCCTACTGGTCTACAGTGGTTCATGATGGTGCATACTAGTCCATACGCATCTAAACTGGTTCATACTGTCCTGTACTGTTTCATACTGGTCTAAACTGGTCCGTTCTGGTTCATACTGGTCCATACTGGTCTAAACTCATGCTAAACACTGATACACATTGGTGCAAGGTGCTGTAAATGGATGCCCAGTGGTCCATACTGGTTCATGCTGGTTCATACTAGTCCATACTAATCCATAGTCATCTAAACTGGTCTATACTGGTTCATACTCATCTGAACTGGTTCGTACTGGTCCATACTGGTCTAAACTCATGCTAAACACTGATACACATTGGTGCAAGGTGCTGTAAATGGATGCCCAGTGGTCCATACTGGTTCATACTAGTCCATACTAATCCATAGTCATCTAAACTGGTCTATACTGGTTTATACTCATCTGAACTGGTTCGTACTGGTCTGTACTGGTCCATACTGGTCTAAACTTGTGCAAAACACTGATACACATTGGTGCACAGTGCTGCAACCTGAGCCCAGTGGCCCCTAACTGGTTTGTAGTGGTTCATGCTGGTTCATACTAGCACACGCTCGTCAATACCGGTTCATACTGGTGCATGCTGGTTTCTACCGGCCGTACCTGGTGTGGCGGCGGGCGCAGTGAGGCAGGGCGAGGGGGGCTGGGGGCCGGAGGCGCAGGGTCTCGGTGACGGTGGCGTGGAGGAGGGGCAGGCGCCCGGTGTCCCCCGCCTGGGGGGT
>NW_009224413.1:0-1095 GCF_000690835.1 Fulmarus glacialis | reverse complement strand
GGTAGGGAGAGGTAAGGGAAGGGGGGGGGGAGGGGGGAAGGGAGAGAAGGGATTGCTATTTCAGAAGACATTCATAGAAAAAGGGTGGCAAATTCTATGATCATCTTTAAAGGAAGTTTCCTGGGACCTAGAGAGGAAGAAAGAAGCCCAAAGAAGGAAAATAAAGGGCTATGATTTCCTTGTCCTGTTGCTTTGTCTCTGGCTCCCTCTGCCTCTGGAAGAGTAGCCACAGGACACAAAGATGCCCAGCTGGTCACTGCACGCCCAAGTTCAGTTTAGCTGGTGCTTCTCTCCTATTTAGCCCGACTGCTTTCTCTGAAGGGGAGGACTCACAGCCCAACAGCCCTTTAGTTTAGCCTGAAGAGTGTGTGCCGCCTCTCTCTGCCCATCCCAAGAGCTCGCTGGAGGTGGAAGAGAGGGGAGAAAGAGGACTTCAAAGTGCCCGAGGAGCTCCCGATGCTGAGACAAACATTCCCGTGGACGACGCGGAAAGGACAAAGCTGACTGATTTATTGCTGTTTTCCGTAATTTTTTTCTCCCTATCCTTTGGCGCACACCAGTGTTCGGAGATCCTTGAAAACACAAAACAAAACACCAACCCTGAGGCCCCAGCCCCTTGGCTAGCTCTTATGGGAATGAAACACTCCTCCCGCTGCCTGCTCCTGAGGAGGAAAATGGCGGAGAACGCTGCCGACAGCACCGAGGTAAGGATGCAAGGCAGAGCCTGGCGCCCCAGCTCCCCCAGCCCCGAGCACAGATCCCTTAGCAGAAACAGCAGTAACTGCAGATAAACTTTCCTGGCTCCTGCGGCTAGTCCCTGGCTCCGCTGCTGCTACGATTCCCTGCATTCGCCCCCCGTTCCCCCTAGGCAGGGAACTTTGCACCGCGCTGAACCCTCCTGTCGCTCGGGCTGCTTCCGGGGGGAAGCCGCCGCTTTACGGCTGGTTCCCCGAGAAGTTGGGTGGGCCGGCGCGGGCCGGGCAGAGGGTGTACGGCGGTAAGGAAGGGCGGCGGTTATTTGTGTTTGAGGAGGCTGAAAGGGGCAAAGAAGGTCTCTTGCAACAGCACCTTGGCCAGCTCTGAGTGCTTTTCGCC
>NW_009224412.1:0-5319 GCF_000690835.1 Fulmarus glacialis | reverse complement strand
CCTTAATGATTCTATGATTCTATGTGGGGTCGGAGTGTTGCCATGCTATCCTGGGATCTGGAAGTTCAGGTGGAGTTAAGCCAGCCTTGCTCCATAGCCTGACTCAGGTTTTGCCTTGGAGTCCCTTCCCCAGGCTCACGGAGGGACTTGAGACAGAAAGATTTGCCCTCCTCTGGTCCACTGCTTTGCTGTAAAATGGGAAAAATAGCCTTTCTTGCTTCAAAACCACATCGAAGGAACTCCTGTTTGCCATGTGGGAATTAAATAACCTCTTCAAATGCCCCTGTTTCCTTTTCCCATCTGATACCACCATCTAGGTGTCCAAGTCTGGGTGTTTAATATAATTGTGTCAACCTGCAGACTTGCTACATCATGCAAAAACCATCTTTCATCTATAAGATCTTTTTGGTGCATCTGGAGATCCAAGGCTTGTCTCTGCAATGCCCCTACTATTGGTGTGTTACCAGTGTGTTTATTAACACTCCCTGCTCTGAGTCCGTCATCCTCACCTGTATAAAACATTGCCTGTATGACTTTCACAACTTCAATATTTCTATTTAATTTTTGTAATTAATTGGATTCTTTTTATCATGTACTAGTATCGGGATTTATAGCAAGAAGGCTCTGTCCTACAGACATGAACTGAAGGTAGGCGGCACTGTCTCTGTCTTGGCATTCATGAATCATATTGATTTACACTTGCAGACATGTGCCGTTCATCCTATTTCTTTATCTCGGTGCATTTAATATACTTCTTCCTTCACATTCTTGTCCAAGCAAGTGCATCACTGAAATCACTGCTTACAGCCAAGCACTCAGAAGCAATTCTATTTTACAGCAGTCCTGCATGCATACAAGGTCATGAGAAAATGTTCTGGAAAGGAAACAGATATCCCAGGCCCAACCCTACAGAGTGCTATGGACTTCCAGGACACCCACAAGTGTTCTCCTCTTCTGCTGACTGCAGTGCGTGTAGGACTTTTGGCTACCTACAGACTCAACTTTCAACTCTTGGGGTTTTACAGTATAACCAAGGGGAGGGTTTGGTTTTTGATTATTCTTATGTATGACTATAGTAATCTGCAGGAAGGTGTTTTCCAAAAGGAAATTCTGGCAAGATAAAACTTCATTCCAATATATTGTTTCAGATGCCTTGACATGTGCTCTGTTACAGTGTATTGCAAAGAGTAACAGTTTATAACGGAAACTAAATTGCAATGGTTTGACTGACACATGTCACATACTTTCACTAAAAACATTATTTTCCCGTGCTTTTCAAATATCATGATTGTATTTTGAAATGCAAGCAGATTTCTTTCTAAGGTGGAATTTGCAAGAGGGTGGAAGTTCTCCCTGCTGCATAACTCCACTTAATGAGGTGTAACCCGTGAGGGGCTTGGACCAGGGATTTGTAAAAGTAATGAAATACATCCTCATTTTCTGCCCTGTTAATTATCAGATTTTTGGGGCTTTTGTTCTAGAGAAGAGAAAGTGTGGTGTGGTACTCAGTGAAGCCTTTAATGTCTTATGCCTCCTTGACTGTGAGTGGAAGGGCCGTGCAGAATCGGTGGACAGCTGACCATCTTATGTCAGTTCCAGATGAGCGATGACACTGAGAGCTGCAGGGTCAGTCCCGTTTTGTGTCAGTGGGATTAAAGGCTGGTTTGATGTGAGGCAGAGTATTTCACAGGTGACAGCACCTCCTGGTTGTTACCATACTCTATTCTTCACATTCCCTTTCTGTAATAGCCTACTATTCTTCCAACCTCCACCACCATTTGACAAATGTTTCTTCTAATTCCCCTTGGGGCAATTTTCATTGAATTCCTCATTACGGGTGTGCCAATATGCATTAGAGAGAGAGGATTCTGGTGTGAATTACAGCTGCTATTTGCAGACTGCACTGCAGGCCCGTGCTGGGGGCAGGAGCCACCAAAGGCCACCCACACCTCAGGAGGGGGAGCACCTCTTGTCCATAGGGAGCAAGCTGGGCACTCCTCAAGCCTTCCAAACCCGGCACATGGGCTCCTCTTCCTGCTCTGTCCCCTCTCTCTTCTCTTTCTTCCTTCATTCCTTCCTTCCCTCCTTTCTCCCTTCCCTCCTTCCCTTTCATCCTCCCTCACTTTTCCTCTTTCTCTTCGCCCTCTCTCTGCTGCCTCTCTTTCCCCTTCTTTCTGTCCCTATTGAGATACTTCCTTGACACCCAGTGGTATTGTGTTCTCTGAACACCAGAGCAAAAGGCAGGAAAAATTTCTTTGCTAAAAGTGTTGTCAAGCATTGGAACAGGCTGCCCAGGGAAGTGGTTGAGTCACCATCCCTGGAGGTATTTAAAAGATGTGTAGATGTGGCACTTAGGGACATGGTTTAGTGGTGGACTTGGCAGGGTTAGGTTTACGGTTGGAGTCGATAGCCTTAAAGGTCTTTTCCAACCTAAATGATTCTATGATTCTATGATTCTAAGCTCTCTACAAATTGAATTTGCAAATTTGTGAAGAATTAGGTAGGAAAGGGAAATGCACAGTTGCAAAGAATTAGCCTCATCTTACAGGCATTTAAACCTGACAGAGACAAATAGTAGAACCAACTATTACAGCGCTCTGTAAATAATGTACCTAGTGGAAATGCAAATCTCCTTAAACAAATGCATTCCATCCTACTTGTAAACAAGAGGTGACTGGACAGGACAACCAAGGGTCAGCCAGTCTGATTGCCAGTGGCACAAGAGATCCTCATCTCCAAGGATGCTCAGATAAGTCTCTGATCCAAGAAAATTTTTTAACCTCTTCCCTCACTAAGGAGCCAGAACCCTTCTAGGGATCCTTAAAAGATCCTGCCATTAAGAATGACAAGAATCTGGGCACAGGGACGGGCCAGGTGACAGTTTCGGTGCCACCCTGCAGAACCCACATGCACCTTGAATGTCAGTGCTAAAGGCAGCTGCGGCAGCAGCACTCTCTCTGATCCAAGAAAATTTTTTAACCTCTTCCCTCACTAAGGAGCCAGAACCCTTCTAGGGATCCTTAAAAGATCCTGCCATTAAGAATGACAAGAATCTGGGCACAGGGACGGGCCAGGTGACAGTTTCGGTGCCACCCTGCAGAACCCACATGCACCTTGAATGTCAGTGCTAAAGGCAGCTGCGGCAGCAGCACTCTCAGCAGCCCCCTGTGAGATAACATTCAGACCAATGCCACCACCACCGGAGAATCAGAGATACTGGGCTCATTCGCCAAAGCAGCAGGAACTTTGCTTTAGAAGTTTCAGTTCGTTCTGTATACGAACTAAACTACCTCCTCAGCCAGCACTGATTGAGATTAGGTATTTAAGGCTGAAGATGTTCAAAGTGCTGTGATGCGCCCAGGGATTTCTCCCTACGAGATATTCCTGAGGGGATGGTAAGGGAGAGGTAAGGAAACTCTCTTATTGCTTAAAAAACCCCCTTCTCTCCCACCTGGTTTCAAGCTATAGTTCTGTTGATCACTACACACTGTACTACAACAACCCAAGGAGGCAGACAATACCCTGCCGTGAGCCTGGCTGGAGCAATATACAGCTCCCTGCAAACTGCAGGCAACGCAGCTTTGGGAGTACAGCGAGAAGAAGAACAGATGGACCTGCCCTCGCTCAGGTGGCCCTGTCAGTGGCCCACACCAGCACAGGGGGGAAGATTGCAGCTCGATGACAGGATAGGTTTGCTCCACATTTTTGATGGGTTTGCCCAAAATTTTGCTTGTGTGCCTGTTTTTCCGATATCTGTCCATTCTCAACATTATTTTGGAATGGGATGAGAGCAATAGAAGGCTTTAATGAAGTCACTGAGCTAATGACTACACCCTTAAAGTGTTGGTGTATCTGAAGATACAGCTAATACTGGAACAGGAAAGTTAAAGAACTTTAAATATTATTTCCTTTTCTTTTTAAACGGTCCAAATAAATTTAGGATTTGTATAATTCACACAAATTTTTAGTTATTCAAGTGGTTCTGTAGCTTGAATGATCAGAAACAGGCTTTCATTTGGTCAGAAATGAAGGTGTAAACGACTGAAGCTTGCTGGCACAGTACCCTTCAAATTCTTAAGTCTTCCTATGGTTAGGACAACTTTTCAACATAATGAGGTAAGACAGAAGGAGAAGACAAGTATAGCTGCACACCCAGAACCGTGGGGACCATTTGTAAATTTGCAATTTACTTTATTCAGATGCCTAGATGCTGTAATTTTGAGTATGTCCTTGTCATTTTAGAACATGTCATGTTCTCAGGATGGAGGCCTGTCCTTGTAAACATGCAGATGAAACAACTGTTGCAAAAAGAACTCATTCCCGGGTTCAGTATTCCCCTACTGCTAGATAGCAACATGGGCAACATAGAATTACTGGGCAAGCAATGCAGAAAAATTGTGCAGCCCTACAAATAGAACCGAAGTGTCCTTGTGCCCATCACCCCCAACCCATTGGGGCTGTAGAGAGGTAAAACCCTGACTTTAAAACCAAACTGGCAAAAAATTTATGCAGAGACTGGCCTTTCCCGTTGATGTAGACAAGAAGCATTGTGAATAGAAAACATGGGCTGTCACCAACGAGATTTTAATGGGCAGACCCATATGGCCGACTTACACAGCACCCTTCACTCTCACGCAGTCAAACTTTTAACAGATAATGCCCTTCTAAAATAAAAAAATAAGTGCTTGGACTAATGACTAAAAATTATTATAAAAGCCAGAGGCAAGAATGGATGATGGGACCGCATGGCCCACACGGTGATCAATCCTGGGCTCCTCGGAGTCGTGAACAGGGCGTCTGTGGCCCTTCTACCCTACTCTGGAGGGACAGCAACTACAACTCCTTCCTGCATATATAGCATCAGGCTCCATTGCTGGTGCTTTTGAGGACCACCAATGCAACAGTTGGCCAGGAGCACCAGCTACCAGAAGTATGACAAACTTGGTAAGTGGAGAGGGACCTAGCACTATGGGCGAATGCCAGCGGGAGTGGATGGGGCTGGAGCAAAACGCCTCTTTAGGCTTCTCCCTGCCGGAGCGGGGCATGATCCAGCAGGGTGGGAGGCTCTCACCCAGGGCCGGCCACTGACCACCCACGTCCTCCCTGCAAATCCTGGCATTGCACAGGGAAAGGCAGACAGCTGGGGGAGCCGTCATCCAGCCATGGGCAGTCCATGCAGACTGGTCCTACCACGCTCCCCCTTGCAGCAGACCTCTGCGAGATGTCAGGAGTGGGGACGAGACCCACCATCATGGATGCGTGTTGCAGGTGACCAAGCTAGAGCGGCAGAGAAATGCAGAAGTTGAAAACAAGAAAGGG
>NW_009224411.1:559-924 GCF_000690835.1 Fulmarus glacialis | reverse complement strand
GGGGGATGCCGCAGCCCTGCCGCCGGGATCGCTCATGCGGCGTCAGCTCCCCGGAGCGCCAGCCACGCGGGTGTCTGGCGTGCAGGCAGCAGTTCCTGGGGAGCCGGGCATGGAAACACTTAACACATGGGCTCGCAGACTGCTCAAACAGCAGCGCCGGTGCCTCGCTAGCTCGGTAGCTTTCAGAAGAGCCCAGGATCGTTGCTCCAAACACAGCCTCCCCTCCTTCCTGCTCTCTGCTGCTCTCTCTGTCCTCTGCCCGTATCCAAGTGCCTCCTCTCCCCCTGGCACTAGGCAGTTCCTGGTGGGCTCCCGCATCAGGGAGGCTCGGGGAGGGTGGGGGCCCGGAGGGGCCCAAGCCCGCC
>NW_009224411.1:0-250 GCF_000690835.1 Fulmarus glacialis | reverse complement strand
GCGCTGGCCCTCCGTGCCCATCGGCTCGGCATCCCTCATGTCTCGAGTGAGTGCCAAATGCCTGCCATCCTTCCCCCAGGATTTACGACCAGCGGAAAATAGATGAGAATGAGAACAACGGCGTACTAAAGAAGTTCTGCCCTCACCACTTGGTAAGTGGCTCCATTTCGCGGTGTACCGGCACGATGGGTGGCACGGGGGTCCCTCCCCTGCGGGCGTGTGGTGTGGGAGAGCTCGCGGGCGGGTGGGC
>NW_009224410.1:0-8968 GCF_000690835.1 Fulmarus glacialis | reverse complement strand
GGTGTTGGTCGGCGCGGCTTCTAGGTTAGTTGAATGTTGTTAAGGCAAAACCCCGCCTTTATGGTCCTGCCCTGCCTGTGTACGGCATGCCCAGGCAGCAGAGAAGAGGCATCATGCTTTTCTTGGGTCCTCCCTTACATTAGGAAGAAATGCAAGAGCTGGAACACAAGTAAATCCCAGGACCTCGGCAGGGGCTTTTCCTGCCCTCCCTGTTCGCCCAGCCCAGGTGAGGCACTCCTGCTGCCAGGGCATGCAAGCCACTTCCAGTAGTGAAAAATGCAATGGGGGATTAGATTTCCTTTTTTTTGCTTTGACTATTTTTCTCTTTCGTTCAGCATTTGCCTGTATGCTGCTTTAGTAGAAAAGCCAAGCTAGCACCTCCTTTTTTAAGCAAACGAGGGCTGAAGAGCATCTTTGCCGAGCTGCGCGTGTTCCTGCCACCAGCTCCGAGCTCAGCTCTGAGGCTGAGTCAACGTGGCAGGCAGGGGAGCTCGTGACCCAGGCTGGCTGGTACGCAGGACATGGCCCACTTCTTACATATAAAGTGTTCTGATCTGTTGAAGTAGTAATTGTGTGCACAGTGTTACTCTTAGAGAGAACTGGGGTTTTATAACGAGGGCAGGGCACGATATAGCTTAAATATGAACTGAAACGACTATAAACAAATGGTGTTTGTGACAGCTTTGCTGTTAATGCACGTCCAGTATCGGGAATGCAGTGGGGAATGCAGGTACCAAAACAAATGTGTAAAGAAACTGTGTAAAAAGGGCATTTGAATGTCTCTGTGTGTGTGTGTAAGGACGGTTTCCACAAAACCTTCTGCAATACTTTGTTGACGCTTGCTAGCTAATCATGCAGTCAGTTTTAATAATAAAGATGATTCCTTCATGCTCAGCTCGTGTTAATGATATGTATTGACTTTTGCATATTGTAAATTGTGCATGAAATGACCCATTTCTACTAGAAATAGTACTGTGCAATTATTACTTTGCTATGCAGGTAGAAGAGAGAGTCTCAAAAATGTTGCCTTTGCATTCACTAGCAAAGTAGTGGGTTGTAGCCTCAGAAGTACATTCCAGGACCAACTTAATGAATTTCAATCTGCCTATTTACAAAAAAAGAAGGGTTTTCTTCATGGCACAGCCTGAAGGATTTGTCTTTGAACTTCAGCACGTCCGCATGTGTCCAAATACAGGCAATGTTATCTAATAAATAAATAACTGGAGATATTAGGGTGTAGGAAAAATTCATGCAAAGTTCACAAAACAGTCACTATGCTATTGCCATTGGTCCTCTAATGTTGTTGCTGATACTCATCTAAAACTCTATTAAAATGAGGAAAATCAAGAATTTTTATTCTGCAAGGTATTCTGGTATTTCAATTTTTTTCATCTTCAGTCTGGAAAAGGGTTGGCACAAATAAAAAATTAATTAAAAATAAATAAAAGTACATGGCATGAATATTCCAGGAAAGTGCTGTGAGATTGTCGTGGTTTAACCCCAGCCAGCAACTCAGCCCCACCCAGCCACTCGCTCAGTCCCCCCCGGTGGGATGGGGGAGAGAATCAGAAGGGTAAAAGTGAGAAAACTGGAGGGTTGAGATAAAGGCAATTTAACAGGTAAAGCAAAAGCCACGCATGCAAGCAAAGCAAACCAAGGAATTCATTCACCACTTCCCATGGGCAGGCAGGTGTTCAGCCATCTCCAGGACAGCAGGGCTCCATCACGCGTAACGGTGACTTGGGAAGACAAACGCCATCACTCCGAACGTCCCCCTTCCTTCTTCTTCCCCCAGCTCTATATGCTGAGCATGACATCATATGGTATGGAATACCCCATTGGTCAGTTGGGTCAGCTGTCCTGGCTGTGCCCCCTCCCAGCCTCTTGTGCTCCTGGCAGAGCATGGGAAGCTGAAAAGTCCTTGACCAGTGTAAGCACTACTTAGCAACAACTCAAACATCAGCGTGTTATCAACATTCTTCTCATACTAAATCCAAACCACAGCACTACATCAGCTACTAGGAAGAAAATTAACTCTCTCCTAGCCGAAACCAGGACAGAGATGCAAATGCAACCTTCACATTTCTGCAAGGCACACTACCTGTTCTAAGTCATCCCCCACTCAAAACGTTCTCATATGAGCCGGTTTGATTTGGGTTTGATACAGGTTTTGGAGGTTTTCCTTGCACAGTTCTCTTTAATTGTGTTTTCAACAGTTTTATGTAGCTAAGTGCCCATGCAATTTCTTTGTTTTCCAGCAAGTGAAAGGTCGAGGCATGCTTTCCTGGGTACTGTAGCAGTCCCTGGGTGGTACCAGGGTGGCAGCCGGCAACCAGCACCACTCCAGCGGGACTCGCTGGTCCCGCTGCTGGAGGTGTCCGTGGGAGAGGTTTGGGATGGACAAATGTTCTAGGACTTGTGTTCACTGTCCTGACATGGGATTTGTGGTGTTACTGTTTTGTCTAGGCTTGAGATACGGCTGAATTTATGGGAATACTGTGTTTGCTATATTTCTCTTGCCTGTCCACTGCCTTTGTGTTCTATTTATTGCCCCAAAGTTACAGATTTACAGCAGCTGTGATGGGTATGCTATGCAAATTGTTATGCATAATTCTCTCCATCCCTTGTTACCTTGTGTGCTTATGAATGTGATTTATCAGGAAAGAAAAGGAAGTTTTTGCATGGCAGGTCTTTCTCTTTATCTGCTTTGCTCACTGCTTTAGGATTAGGTGTGACAGTTTCATGCTTCTGTAGCATCAGTTTGCCATGTTAATATTGCGTCAGTAAAAGGTTAGTTCTCTTCCCATTAGGAATCAGACACTATGGTTTCCTCCTCTCATGCCCCCCTGCATTCCACATATTCGCACAGCACGTGCATGTTTCTTCAAAAAGAAGAATAAATCCCAATCCATGAATTAAAGAATGTGTATTAACCACTTATTACATAATATGAACCAGTTATATAATAATATGGCAGAGTATTGCCACAAACAATAAGCTTATTTTTGCATTAAAATATTAATGGAGCAATAATAAGTGCAGAAACAAGTCTATATTGAATGCACACTCCGAAATACGTAGTGGCAGCCTCCCCGAGCTGGTACAAGGCTCCCTAAAGCCAGTTAGCTGTGACGAGGACTCACGGCCTTCCTGTCCCGGCTGCTGAGTCCCGTATAAACCACCTAAGTGGTCATTAAGGAAGACAAGACAGCGAGGGAGCGGGCATGGCTCGCTCCGCGTGGGAGGTCCTGGTCCCTGGCCCTGGACGTGTCCGTCCAGCCAGAGACCCCCGCGCCCCCGGCAGCTGGCAGCCCCGGGGCACGCACCCCTGGGGGCATGACTACTCTTTCTCTTTAAAGCTAATGAGTCCCGTATAAACCACCTAAGTGGTCATTAAGGAAGACAAGACAGCGAGGGAGCGGGCATGGCTCGCTCCGCGTGGGAGGTCCTGGTCCCTGGCCCTGGACGTGTCCGTCCAGCCAGAGACCCCCGCGCCCCCGGCAGCTGGCAGCCCCGGGGCACGCACCCCTGGGGGCATGACTACTCTTTCTCTTTAAAGCTAATAATTAATTTTATTATTTAGAAGGAAAGGGGGTAGTTTAAGCGGTACTTTCCCAAGTCTTGTGAATCTAGATACGAGTTTTAGGGTTTGTGGGTTTTTTTCCAGCCAAACCACTCACTTTGCCTCTTTTTCCCAATATTTTCAGAGCAGTATGTGTTTTTGGTGAATTTACTGCTGGAGGTATTTTTCTCCAAGG
The DNA here is from genome assembly GCF_000690835.1 of Fulmarus glacialis. Lineage (NCBI taxonomy): Eukaryota > Metazoa > Chordata > Aves > Procellariiformes > Procellariidae > Fulmarus > Fulmarus glacialis. The sequence goes on along the minus strand of NW_009224410.1, from coordinate 5,210 downwards.
CACTGGAAGAAACACTGCAAACGCTGGTAAGAATCAGAGCAGGCCTGATGAGGTTTAAGAGTAGAGGTGGAGAACAGAGGGATATGGGACCAGTACGATGAAAATATACTGGTTTTGATACAAGTTTTGGAGGTTTTCCTTGCACAGTTCAATAAAGCAATAAAAAGCCATTTTATTTGCTGATTTAGGGTACCTCCGTAGGCGAGGTGATAGACTCCCTTTCCAGCCTGGGAAGGAATTCCTTGCTGCATCTGAATCTCCTTTGGTTTCTGGTCGTTGAACAGCTTCAAATTGAAACTTAACAAAATAACACAAAATGGGGCTATCGCCTCATTCAGAGATGCCTAAAAGGGCCTTTGCCTTTGTGTTCCCCTCTCTGCCAGCGAAAAAAGGTCCTTGCTCTTTCTCATCCCTGCTGAGCCTTCAGCTCCTTTCAGCCATTGTATCCCCGCGCGCTGTGCAACGTGGAGTCCCGACACTTCTCTGTGGGGTAGTACATGTATATAAACACAAAAAAATCTGCGTGCTTGCTCCTGTGTGCCCACAGCAAGTCAGCTGCCTCCTCCGGCGCCGAGCGAGCCCTCAGCCCTCCTCTTCTTGGCACGTCTTTGTTTTGGGGTGCGGGCACTGGCCGCTGCAGCCGGAGGGAAGACCCAGGCACAAGCACTCACCATCCTGGGGGTTATTCTTCAGGAGCAGCACATCCAGTAACTCCTGCAATTGGTTAATAAATAATTAAATTCTTACCAGAAAACACTCTCTCATTGTTAATCATGAAAATCCTATCTTCTCACTTAGGAGCATCTGCTCCGTGCATCCGGAGCAGTGCTGCAGTTTGAATTATTTCACAGCACGGGTACAGATGGATTTGAGCTGGGCTCCATGGGTTACATGCTGTATCATTTATTTCTTGAATGAGCACAGGTTTTATAATTCTTTTATAGACTTGCAGTCTTTGTTTGAATAGGTAAATATTGGGGGGGTAGGGTAGTCTGCATTAGTCATTGTACCTGCACGAAAAGTGTCTTTTCTCTGCCAGCCTCCGCTGACGGGGACTATCCTAGCAGAGGGGAAGGTGCGGCTCTTCTGCTGAGCTGCAGGGTCCCACTGAGCAAGCGCTCGCACGGGGCTTTGCCTTCGGACCTGGCGTGTGCTGCCGGCACAAGCAGGGCGTTGTATGATACGTGGCAAGTGGCAGCTTGGCTTATGTGGGAAGCTTTAAGCTGAACCTTACGTCAGCAGCACGAGTGAGGAAGTTGCGTGAAGGCTGAGATCTGATGTCACTTTTCTTTTATTAGTCTGACGGGCTGACTTTGAGAGGGATCTGTTCTGACGTTACGAAATGCGAGCCTCTTTGCAGTCACTTGCTGCATGTACTAGTACCTGTCCCCAGGCCAAGGCAGCAGAGAGCTCCTGGGGGGGCAGGGACAGCTCCGGATTTGGAGGTCACTGGAGACGATGGATATGAATGTGTCTTTAACTTTATATGGCAGGGATGAGCTTCTTTGCGGTTGCTCCCGTTGATGGAGGGGACCAGACAAGCTCTGCTGATGGGCAGACCTGCTCTTCAGAGGTGTGCTCTGTGAAAAGTTCATTCTCTGAGTCCTGGCAATTTCTGTTCATTGTGCTTTTGTGAAGGACTTTGCAGAAGATCTTGCTTCTGCTTGGTCCTCAAAGCCAAACTGAGTGGAATGGCATTTGATCTCCCAGGACGTGGTTTCCATCACCATGCGGTGGATAATAAAGAAAAAGGAAAGGAAGGCTGTTCTTCACCGGGTAAGCTAGTGAAAGCAGCCAGCTTACGGGACACCGCAGCAGGATGTAGTGATGGGGTTGCCCTGGGACCACGCAGCAAAGTGTGGGCATTGCGGTGACCGGACTGGAGCAACGTGACCGTGCTTAAGAGAGTGAGAATTGTTGCAGAGAAGGGTAGATTTTATATAAAAATATTAATGATAAACCTGGAAAGAATTCAAAGCTTAATCCCCTAATTAATCCCAGTAACTAATATTTAGTACAAAAAAGAGCCTTTTAAAATCATGCCATCCTAGAACACACATATGTGTTTTTCCTCAGTCTTTAAATAGCTCACTGGCTATATTTATATGCCAGTTTAGATTAGCATGTTTCCTTTTTTCTTTCTTGCAGTTCTTTTTTTAAGAATTCTTTCTTTCAATAGCTCTTTCATATATTTCATTAACATTGTGTTTTATTAAAATCTTTTTGCAGTGATTAGAATTTTAAATGCACATTTAAAGAGAAACCAAAGAGATTAAATGAATGTTAATAGAATTTAAGACACTCCATTAGCAACTTTGGGCCATATTTGTAAAATTCATGAAGCAACATGTTTAATTATATATGCTGATGAAATCCAGGTTGTAGGGCCTACCAGTGAATTAACGTCAACATTATATGTTTAGTTTAAGGTTGAACGATGCATCAATCTTCATGTTTTCTGGCATAAGTCATTCATCAATGCTGTCAAAGTCATGCAAGTTTATCAGCAAGTTACTGATCATTTGTAGAGAAGATAATCAGAAAGTTTGGCCGCCTCTCCCTAAAGCTGGGTCTTTTGCATCTGTTCCGTTTTTCTGAATTCACATTTTTGTAGCACCTCAAGAGCCTCATTGATGCATGTTCTTGCCCTTGAAGAGACTCAAAACAGCACAAAAGTCCAGCACACGAAGAAAGTGATGTAATTCAACTCAAAATATATTTTCTCTAGGACCCTGATAAAGCGCTTTAACTCCCTACAGACCTTCACAGCTCACGATCTAGTGTTTCTTTGCCTTAAAGCCTATCTTCTACCATGTCTTTCTGAGTTTTCTGTGCCCAGTTTAAACCTTAATCTAAATTTAGGAGAGATTTAGGTACCAGTGCTCTAACAGGAGAAGGGACGGGCACCCAGCTGAGACACAGCCTAATGACATGCCACTGAATGAAATCAATTTCTGCCTGCAATAATTATAATTTTAAGCGGGCCAGCTCGCATCATTCTGAAGTTATCACATACCATTACAGCCCGGCTGTAATTGCACAGCAGGTCGTGCACCTCAAGCCTGATGGCCAGTTGCAAACTGCTGTATTTGTGAGCCGGCTGATGACAAGTCTGGGAGCTTTCCCCCGTCAGTGGATGGAAATGTGATTGAAATTGGGCATTGGCAAGTGTCCCCTCGCGCGGCCCCTCTCCTCGGCAGCTCCTCCTTCCCCCCAGCCGCCCCTCCAGCCTGCCCGCTGGCATCTGACTCCAGCAGCGGAGGGAAAGCGGGGCTTTTGGCAGGAAAGGGGGCATTTTCCTCCACTTCTGCACAACACGGGGGGAGTGTGGAGGAGTTGGACGGGCTCCAGTGTTGGAATGAAGATTTTGAGTCATTTTTCCTGTTAACACAAGACAGGATGGATTTCAGTCTATGCTTCTATGAATAAAAGCCTCAGTTACCTGGTGTCAGTTTGAGAATAGAGCAATACGAAGGTAATCACTTAAGTTCTGGCTTTCAAGATTTTTTTTCTGGTTTTATATCTTTGTAATTCTGCTCTCAAGAATAAGTTTGTTCTCTGTGAACCATGAATTTTGGACTGCCTACCATAGGTAGTTTAATGCTGGTTTTGTAGTCACTATATATTCCCCTGAACCTGATTAACAGTCTTTGTGCTGCTGTTGCCTGGAAGTTCTCCAGTATAACAATCTCACTGGAGAATGGGATTTCATCAAAATGTATTACAGGAGTGTGCCAGTTTCAAAAACTTTAATCAGAAAAGGGATCTCGGAGCCAGGAAGGTATTTTCTGCTGAAAAGAGACACTGTGTTGAATGCAGGTGTGTTCTCAATTCATAAGCTGTTTTCACATTTTTCTTCCTACTTGGCAAAGCTACTGCCTGAGAAGTTTAATTTTTCTGCAGGATCTTGGGCCACCCCAGCTCTCAGCACAGCCGTGGTGGGTATCACGCGAGGGGTCCGTCTGCTCTGCCTAAACCAGTCCTACCTTACTCGCCCCACTGCAAAGTCCAGCTTATTATTAAACAAGGTTTTAAAAAATTGAAAAAAACCCCCAAAACCCTGACCCAACAATCAAGTCTGTTGAGGCAAGTGTTAAACACTTGGTACAAACAGAGCCACGAGGCAGCCCAGCACGTTTGTCTACGTCTCAGCGACGGGCGGCCGCAGGCACCTCGCTGGCCCTGCCCCGGTTGTTGTTTCTCCCCTGAAACAAGGAAAACCCTGGCAGGTTTTACTTCTGAGCCAGACTTTGTGAGCTGTACGCAGCCCCGGAGGCAGGCGCCCTCGGCAGTCGGGAAGCTGGGTGGGTGGCTGGAGGGGGAGGACGGGGAGTGCGGCTCTGCCAGGAGAGGCACGCGGTGTCCCCGTGCCCAGGGGACCTGCCCTGCTGGAACAGGGCCACCGCGGACGGTGCTTGGGACACCCCACTCTGCAGGCAGCCCCGTCACCACGGGAAGGTACGTGTAATGGGTGTACAGGGGCAGGCGGGGATAAGTGTCTAATGGATGTGCGACGCTCGTCAGATCTCCTGGGTGTCACGTTTTGCCATTTCGAGTGTCACGCCTGTGGCAAATGGCCAAGTCGCTTGGCCGTGTGGTGTGAATTTCTTATTCAAGGTCTAGCTTGCTCTTTTTCTTTATTCAAAGTCACCCATCTCTTAGCTGTTAGGTAGTCTGAGGACTTCTCAACCGAGGAGATCCAGCTTGTTCTTCCCCCGCCTTATTTTGATCATTTTGAAACAGTCGGGTGCTGACCCATAGCAGATGCTTAACTTTTATCATAGGATAGTTCCACTGAAATACGGGTTACTGTTTATGTCTCTAAAGGAGGATCAAATAAAGGCATTCAGCTGAAGTAAAGTCTGACTACACAAAACTAAATGTGAGTTCAGGGACAAAACTGAACTCCAATAACTTAAAATAAAACAAAAACAAAGCACTTTAAGAAACTTCGGAGAGACCCCTCGAATGCTCGCTGTGCTCCTGTTCAATCGAGCACAAACCCAACACATTTCTTGGTGCACAATGGTACAATGCTTATGTTTTCAGGACCAGCCACCGGCGTTCATCACCTTGGGTTCAGGCAGTGCTCTGCCTGTGCTGCACAGCTTTGTGTTGCGGTGAGCTAGTGTAGTGCTGGCAAACTGAGCTGGCGCATAAATCATGTAAGAAGGAAATATCAATAATATTGGACAATGCCCTTAATAATA
>NW_009224409.1:14002-19336 GCF_000690835.1 Fulmarus glacialis | reverse complement strand
TAAAGACATTGAACAGGACCGGCCCCAAAGAGACCTTCATGGATTTTTCTTCTTTGTATTTGTCTAATCTAGCGCTTCTGTTTTAGCTGCTTAAGGTTTTCTGAAGGGAATTACTTACGACTTCTGCACTTTAAAGGCAGCTTCTTCCCAACGTACCTCTGTAGCTCAGTTCCAATACGCTGAGGAGTCCAAGTACACAAAAAGCTGAGGACAAGGCATCCTTCAAAAACTAAGTCTTCCTTCTACACCAAAATAGCCAGTTCATTTAAATTGTGACACCTTGACTCAAGAGTTCAGTTACGTGGTGAACAGGAGAACCAAGTTATACTTAACAGTGACCTTATTTTAGTCTTTTCATTTACTATAGCTTTATAATACATAATAATCTCATTTTATTTTTAAGATATTTTAATTTAAGTATATAGATTCGTAATGAAATTACATGGTCTTACACTCTGGAAAAACTGGCAGAAACTTTTAAAGTAGACACTCTTACTTAAGTAACAAAATGGAACTAACGTCTCTAGCAGGATTAATATCTCACAAGTACTTCTTGCTATCTTGTAAACATCATCTTGTGAACATCAGGAACCTTTTTCATAATCAAGGTCTCTGTCTCAGGCTGACAGCATAGTTCTAAGGACACTAATTACCTGAAGCCAGTAAAAAGCTAAGGTGTCACTTGTTTTCATTCAATTATAAAGCTACTTAAAACTTCTTCCTTCTCCAAAAAATCAGGCCAAATCACGGTGCAGCACGCATACTAAGGATACACAGTGTACCCTTCTGCAGTCACAACGCAGAGCACTTAAGGTACTAAGAGCGGGACCACTTTTCAGAGAAATGTAGGAAAAAAAAAAGTGTTATCTTTCTCTAGCTATCCAGATGTGCCGGTGTGTACAACCACCACCGATTCATCCTGGGACTCATCCTTTCCAGAATCCCCTTCCCTGCTGACCACCACTGCGACACTTTGCCTTTCAACCAGGTAGGCGGAACCAGCAGCCTCTTCTGACCCTGAGCTAACACTGGTTTTAAAGAGAAGAAGGAATCTTTCAACTTGTTTAGCCTGCAATGAAGTAGGTTAAAACAATAGATGAGCTTCACCTCCCTTGTCTTTCACTCCTCAGCATCAACATAAATGTCTTTCAGCAGCAAACCTTTTATGTCAGATAGGCTGTGACGACTGAGGCTGAAGGTTTCCCAACAAGTGACCTTTATGCCTTGGTTGAAAGTAAGTCTCTGAAGATTCGGTCTAGGTTTTATTAATTTCTGCCCTCCTGTTTCTCAGGTGTACAGCAATCGGCCAGTACTGTATCTCCTACGAAGCAGTGAATGAAGTTACTGATGATCAGTGGAATTACAACCAAAGAGTGTTTTGACAATGAATAGGTGATAACCTCTGAGACACTTGCAGTATGCTTAAATCAAAACAAGCATTTGGCATTACAGACAACAAATATGGTCACACACTGTTGATTTTTTTTTTTTTTTTAAAGTTCTCATGCAGACAGAAAAAAACTACAGCTAGATAGTTTACTCATTTTTGTTTCGTTTTTAATGCCAACTAAGAACTGGTGGTTTTTTTAATGCCAGCTAAAATCTGGTGTTGGTTTTTGGTGGTGTTTTGTTTTGTTTGTTTTTGTTTTTGTTTTTGTTTTTTTAATTTTTTACCTACAAAGCAGCTAGAGCAGAGAATAGCTGGATCAGGAAAGTCCTGCAACTCTTCCATGATAATCCACAAAATAAGGATGCATATACTTATCAAACCACACTCCTAAAATCTTACTGAAAACAAGCTTGTTAAACTCTAGATCGATTGATGATTAGCAAAGCAGAGCTTGGGGGTTTTTTTGTGTGCGCAGTATGAAATTCAGCAAAATGCTACTTGCTGAAATTTCTGAAATGTTTAATGCACAGGAGGACTACAAAAATGACACTATGATCAACAAATTGTACATGAACAGGATTCAGCAGTAACTCTAAATGAATTACAAAACTGTTTCAAAAAAAAACCCCAAACAACAAACACCTTCCTAGCCATCTGCTTATAATGCAAACCCTTCCAGTTCCAAATAAATGCTTCTTTTCCTCATTCAACATTGCAGTCAAAATGCCACTTTTGTATCAATCTCACTTTAAATACTGCAGAACATTTTTTAGAACTATGGAACATTTACTTTGTAAAAATTCAGGCACTTAAAGAGACCAGAAATAGAAACAAAACCTGCTCTCACTGAACTATCCATCACAAGAGGCACAGAAATACTGCACAACAGGATGGAAACACACTCCTCTTCTGTATGACACAGGTCTGCATTTGGGTTTTTAAATTTTTTATATATATTTTTTTTTTAGAGGGGAAAAAGCTTATAAAGATATCTCTGATAATTTTTATCATTGGGATACTGCTACTGCTGCAATGCAAGCGGTGGCTGAGCACACTAGCTTGGGTCAGTGGGTTCCCCATGTGTTGTAAAGCAGTAACGTGAAGTCTGGGGATAAATCAGTAGGGGAAACCAGTTGTTGCTAAATTATTTCCATGCCCAATTTTTTTTTTGCAGGTATAATTAACTGATTTATCCCCAGACTTCATGTTATTGCTTTACCACACGTGGGGAAGCCCCTGCCCCAAGCCAGCGTGCTCGGCCCCCAGGTGCATGACAGCAGCAGCAGGGTCCCAGCGCAAGGCTACGCACACCGGTACGGTGCTGGGACAGGCTTTGCGGCCAGCATGGGGCTAGATGGATGAACAGCTTCTAAATGAGTTAGCTTAAATTAACTCTGATATGTCCACACATAGGCTGCAGGAATATGATGAAAACTCTCCCTAATGCCAGCGCTAATGCTTTATTTCATTTTCACATGTTCACCCATCTCACAGTATCAAAAACCTGCATTCTTACTGAAATAAAAAACACTTTTCCAAGAACGCCTCCATATCTACTCCTACCACACAGTAGGTTGTAAATACTGATACCTGATTTATAGGGACTAGGTAAAATAACTAGGATGACAAGATTACCAGGAATAACTTCTGTGGAGTTCCGACATGGGCAACATCTGTTTGCCTGTACAACCACAGTAGTATACTTAATTACCCTGTAATGGACTGGAAAGAGCTTTTACTTGAAGAAGTTTTGGCGGCAGCTTAGTTCTGTGCATTACTTCAAGCAACACAATCCATAGAGGGACCTTGGCATCTAATGGATTTGATTCCAAAGGTTACAAACTCTTTAATAGGTGAGTAGTTCTGCCCTTGCTTCAGCTGCAGGTCAAGATACTAGATTTCACATCTTCCTTGCAGAGAAAAGGGAGTGACGATGCTGTGACTTTTTGTGCTGGAAAGGTTTCTGAACATGCTGTCCTCTGACAATGTCAGAAGGTTTCTTCCAGACCATAAAAAGCCAAAAAAAAAAAAAAAAAAAATTATAAAAAGAGCACCAAGTAAAAAAAAAGATAGTCCTTCATCATGGAACTTAATTCAATGTATTATAAATAAGTATTAGCATTAACAACGTCAAGTCCATCTGTTAAATGAAGAATCTACTCTCCCACAAACACTACAGCTCATTGTTTGCATCTGTTTCATTGAACAAGCCTCAGAGGTGTTTCTACTAAATTTCCAAAATTCCCAATTAACTTTTTTTTTTAATACATGGTTAGAGAAATTTCTTTTTTTTTAGTTCAGTCTGGTCACAGCACACTTACTAGAACTATGCACCTAAGGAAATGTATGTTAAAATTGCCTGGAGAAGACGATGCACAGAGCTGTGTACAGAGCCAAGCATGTTTAAATCATTTCAGCAGCAGCTAGCAGGTAAATCACGGGGCCGCTTGAGGGATTAGACTAAGGAAAGCTTAGGGTGAGAAGCTGCAGGTAAAATGCACACAGTTTTTTTCATGCATCATATACTGCACATTCAGTTAACAGCTGTATTGCTTCCAATTTACACAAAATATCAAGTTGTCAGGTATTATACAGATTCCAGAGACTGAAGCTAAGAACTGCATTTCCCTAATTCGCTTTGTCATTCTGGTTTTGGGATGGCTGAAAGGGGCCAAGATGTCTTGGGAATAAACTGGCACCTCCCTTGGCTTTTTGCACCTTGTCCCACCCTCCTGGCCACAAGTCCCCATGCAGCTGAGAAACCAGATGAAAGCAGTGAAATTTTTGCTTACTGCTGAAAGCACGAATGAGAAGTCTGTTTTCTGTTTTTCCAATCACAGAAAACAAATGAACATGTTTTCATTTCAAACTTAACTATAGCTCATCTTCAACGCTCCCTGAGATTCGGAACAGAAGAATGACTTCAGTGTTATAAAACATGCGTGTGAAGAACACAAGCTTTTGAAATACCTTTACCGGTTCACCCCAGGAAAATAAAAAAAAAAAAAAACCCAAACAATTTCTCAGTAAACTGGGATTCTTCCTCAGCTACAAGCCAGAAAGCGTACACCTAGAGTTGGGGGCTAGACTGCACAGATCAGAAAAGCACAGGGAAAAGCAATTACTTTACAACAGGCAGCATATCTTTGTGTTAAGAAAACAGTTCTAAAAAGAAACATAAAAGGTTCTTCCTCATCCTTCAAAAGTTCTTTAGAAACCAGCGATGAAGAAGAACATAGAACATGGATTTGCAGGGAAAACACAGAATTTGGAAAGTCTATCGAGTCACTAATCACATTTATTACTCTCTCATCAATTCCTGTTTCTCAGCTCCATCTGCATGAATGGGAACACAGAGCTATCCTTGTTTTGCCTACGCTGCCCAGAGAGAAGATGAATTAACAGCGCTCTGCCTGCAGCTGCCTTGCATCTCCCTGACCCAAGGAGCGGATTCACCCACCTACCTGGGCACAGTCAGACCGGCCCCACAGCAGACAGCAATGCTGGCCCCGTTGGCCAGAGCTCTTAGTCAACGAAACACTCGCAGAGCATGGATGATCTAGATTTGATGCTGAAAGACGGCCATACCTTCGGCTTTCTATAGCTCCTAAAATCTCAGAGATGGATTGAGGGCAGGCAGGTTCAAGCTGGCATAGCCGTGAAGTTTTAAAACTGTCTAACAAAAGGAAGAACAATAAACACCGGGAAAGGTCTTTTTGTGAAGAGTATTTCCAAGAAAAAAAAATTTTTTTAATTTTTCTACTTGTTTTCAAGCTGAAAAACCTTCCTATTACCACTAGCTGTTCCACTAACTGCAGCAGCACAAGGGTACCAAAACAGACCAGGCTCTGAGCAGCTATTCCTCTTTGAAACACAGCACCGTATAATCCTGCTCTGAGCAAGTTTAGACAGCATGGTGGGAAAAACACTGCTGGTTGCTGGCA
>NW_009224409.1:7746-13971 GCF_000690835.1 Fulmarus glacialis | reverse complement strand
TTCCTGCTGTTACGCTCAAAAACACTGAGAAATTTTTTCAGTGACAAGTTCTGTATAGAGAACTAAAAAACTTCTCTCTGGGTTTCATTGCACTGGAAAAATTTCACAAGAATCTGATCTTTCAAAATAGGAATTGAATTTTAATTTTCATCCAACTGCAGCACAGTTGCTTTAGTACTTTTGTTGCTGCAACCATTGTCTCAGAAAACCCGTAGAAAGATAAACCAAGTAAGATGAAAGAATCAATCCCAGAAAGAGAGGGCTGTGCATGTGCAGATAGTGTGGAGAAAGAAGAATCAGCATGACATTTATGGAAGGGCATAAAAGAGATGAGCATCAGTCCTTGGAATTAGCGAACCACCCTGGGCTCACTAGTGTCCATCGTCGTGATATCTGAATACTTGGGCAGAGGTCAATGATCAAAGCAGGCACGTTCAAGGAGAAAAAAAGGACAGCAAAGTGCAGTAAAAATGCTAGAGTTTGCTGAAGACCAGATTTAAACCTCATTGAACACCTAAGCTTTGCTACAGACAAAAATGAAGGAACCCAAAATTTCTGTTTGAAAGCTGACACTTGAAACATGCCTGGACCCAAAGGAAGGCAACATAAAATCTAGAATTACCCAAATCATTTAACTCTGATCCATTGTAACTGTCTAAGAATAGCTACTGCAGGAGGATCCTCCTACTTTTCACAGTGAGCTCAGGATTTCTAGAAGGAAGGAAGACATGGTTCTCCCACCATTATCACCAGTCTTCTGGACCCCATTTTCAGTAAGTCACCTGCTGTATCTCAAACACTCGATCAAAGTGGCCAAGGCGAAGCATGCTTCTCTCAGAATATCTTCCTTTTACTGTTTAATTTGGATTTGTGGTCTTCAAAACTCCAGTAACCCAGATGAACACCTTTGAGCGTTTAAATCTACGCTTACCGCAAGTGTGGTGGAAGAAAAATCAAAAAAGCAATCTTTTAGGTCATTGGACAGATTTGTAGCCAAGCGTTGAAGAACAGGGAAATAAGCCTTTTCCAGAGAAAAGGCTGAATTACTGAACTGAAAACTGCTTTGAATCACAAGGCAGACTTGAAAACGCTACATACTGCAACATGGAGAAAAACCCCTAACAGCCCGAAGCATCTCAGACACACACCCCACCAGCACCACACTGGCTTGTGACAGAGGTTGGCCCAGGACCGGAGTTATTCCCATCATTCAGCATCACAGCAAGCTCAGAGAGATGAACACTACCTGTCCGGCCAACCATAAAGCACACCAAACATAACTTTTGGCTTGCACCAACACGAGTACCAGAAAATACAGACAAAGGTTGCAAATGCCCACATGCCAGGATTTGGAAAAAGCAACCCCCACCCTTCGTTAGTCTTTCTAGAAAGTACTTCATGGGAATCTACAATCGTTATTACTTTTTCTGAGATGCCTTCTTCTAAAAGGACAGGGATCTTCAGCACGCTTCATTGCTTTCTCCTTCAGCTACCGCTGACAGACGAGGCTGACTGTCCTAACTGTCAGGCATCTCCTCCCAACCTTGCTAAGGATTCAAGGGCCAGTAAGATTAGTTATCTGCTGAAGGATGCCCAGAGTTCCTCTCGCACATGGCAAGAACGCTGTATAGAAAGTTGCGATTCTGTTCTTGTGGCCAATCGCTGCTTTTCACTGGGTCGTGTTTTAAAAGCGATGCTATAAAAATAAATAATTTAACAAGCACTGTGGCCCACCCAAGACAGACAACTGTGAGCCCCACGCCAGAAAAGAGTGCCCATCTCAGAAAACATTTAAGAAGAGGCAGGTCAAAGCAAGCTGATGGGCTAACGTAGAGACACAAAGACTGTAAAAGCAGGTGTCAGCACCCACTGCTACTTTTAAGCCTCCTTGTGCATCACTCAGTGCTGCTTGCCAGCCAATTCTTGCCCTTCTGGAAGCACATTTATCCCATTTATATGAAAGGGGACAGTTTTGTAAAGCTTTTGCAAAAGGATTTCAGACTGGCATGTTACGATGCTGGCAGACAAGGAGAAGAGCAAGAGAAAACAGAGAAGGATGAAGGAGCACATACTCCCCACTCCAATCAGAACAGGGATTTCAGGGGCAAGACGCACAACTGGAAATCCCCCATTGCTCGCTGCGGGACAGAAGTCTGCGCCCGCAGACCGGGACCACACAGGCTCCAGCTCCAGTGACTTGTGAAAATAATCGCCCCAGGAGAAAGAAAACATACACGTATTAACTACTTAGAAAGAGATTTTCAAAGGCTCTTGATATCCAGCTGGTCTTGATTCATATTGACTTCAACAAAATAGTCGTGGACCAATGGCGAGCGCTCTGAAAAATCCCCTCTATAACTTGCTATTGAGGTATGAAAATCAGTGGTGTAAAAGGGATTGTTAAAAAAAAAAAAAAAAGACGACAAATTAAAAATGAAAAGTTAAAATAAAATTTGCCTCCAGGCCATAAACTAGGGGGAAACTAAACTAACAGTAAAGATAGTTAAATGACTGGAAAGAGAACGCAACAGGAGCTGATGGCTTTTAAAAAAGGATTTGTATGGATAGCTGGGGAAATAAATTCCGTATGTGATAGAAGTGCAATTGAGAAATTAAATAAATGGAAAATAAGGATGACTAAGTAGTAGTTAACATGCCCCTTCTCAGTTGTATACTATTATCACATCTATTTTTAATGTCTCTTCAGCAGTCTGCAATTGTCATCCTTTTTTCAGAACTTGTTCCAATGCTCTTTGATATTGAATTAGCTGTTTTTTACTCTCCAATGCTTACAACCGCATCTTTTTCTTACCCAACACTCCCCTTTTCCAACAATGTTATTCCATTGTCTCCGTTTTTCATCTCTCCTTATATGTTGACTCCCCAGTTTCTGAGCTTTCCAACTACCCTTGTTCACCTTTTTTCTGGAGCTCTTTTGGTTGAATCCTAGCATGTTTCTTTTCTTCTTTTCTAAAGATACAAGCATGTTTTATATCATATCTGGCTACTGTACACATTGTTACCCCTTCAGAAGGGCATTGAACAGCTATAGCAGTGTTCGCGTTGGAAACAGTAAGCTAAACTAAGGGAAAAAAGAAGTTCTTTTTGGCTTTTGCTTTCTGGTTCTTAAAAAAGAACCCAAACATTTAAACTCTCCCCTTTTCCTTTTTATCCTCAAATAACACAATCTTTCCATGAGCAGCTGAATATTCAAACAATAACAGACATCAGAAGCGTTTGCGATTCTAGAACCCAGGATGTGTCTAAGCAGAAGAGATAACACGAGATTTAATAATACCGAAAAAATACACAAGTTCTACTCTGATGCATGGGCTACTGAGTGAACCTGACTTTTTCTTTCTTTGTAATCTTACAAGTGTGCCTGCACCTTACCTTTACGGCTAATGATGCTCCATATTAACTTGGGACACTTTTTTATTTATTAAAAAATGAGTTCCAAACATGTTTCAGACAGTCGAATTCACCATTGTGTGATGCCTCAGATCATTCAGCTTCATCATGAAAAGATCAGTATTTAATGTCTCTACTTCAGTACAGTTCTCTTTACCTTGTCTATAAAGCCAATGGTGTAGTTGAGTTGTATTTAACAATGCTCTTTGAAACAATATTTTCAAAATTCAGACTTCCACCATAAAGTAAGCTTACCTTCAGCTGTGCCCGAGATACCATCAGCTTTGAAATTGCTCGTGCTTTTCTTCCTGCGGTGTTTCTTTCTGTTGGCGTGAGGTGAAGGAGGTGGATCAAGTTTGGGGCTCGTCGTACTGGATATACTTGGGCTTGAACACACAGAATCTCCTAACCCGGTATCTGCAGTTTGGGGGGAAAAAAAAAGAAGGAAAAATAATAAAAATACTGCGTAATTTAAATTAATGATTGCTAGAATCCAAGACATAACCCCTTGCTGTCTGTTAGCAGCTAACTTCTTGAGCTCATTGACGTCCAAAGGCTACAGGAGAGCCTCCTAACAATATCCATTACTTTTTCAAAAAGGTACAAAATAGCGACACGGCTGAAGTTCTGATTCAAGTCCTACTAAATCAATAGGACTCTGCATCAATTTTAGAAGCAGGCCAGCTTGAACGCACAAAAAACAATGGGAAATCACTTTATTACTTCCAATTGCTCTTTCTTACAAAGATCTTACTGATCCTCGAATTAACTCATGTAACGCTAGGACATTTTAATACATAATGGAACAGAGATATCCCAACATCCTCTGAACGCTGTCTGCTTTCATTAATATTAGAGACAGACACACATAGAAAAGGTGGTAATGGCAATAGAGGTCGGAAAACAAGGTGTGCATGCCTGGTACAATTAATATTGTGTGATAATGGGTCACTCAGTATCTGCTCCCAATGAAAAAAAAAACCCCACGTTCATCAGGTTTAGTTTCCCACTGTATTAGCTATGTAGCGTAACATACAACAATTTTAAGAACTAATGACAGAGTCATTTTCTCCCCTCTCCCACCAATTAGCTTGCTCAACCATATCAAAATTAAAGGTCGATGATGCCCCCCTCTCATAAGGGGAGACCCACAGTCTCTTCCCTGGTCCACGTAATGGCTGGTAATACGTGAACACCTTCTCTTTGAGTAGTTCTTCTCTTTTTCAGTCAAGAAACATCTAACAGCAATATTTAACAAAGTTTAGGAAACGAAGACATACTTGAAATTTCACTCTCCATCTGGGTCCTTTCGCGTAGCAAATACTCAAGTAACTTTAATCCAGTATTTTTCCCCAAGTTTGGTAATATGATTTTAGTTTAATTGCAACCAATCTTTTGGCTATGATTAGTGCTAAATGCATTTCTATTTTGTTAGTTTGGTTTTGTTTTTAATTATAAAATTTAACATAACATCCTACACTTTACTTAAAGTGCCTGCTATTATTTAAAGTGAAGCTGTTCCCAGAACCTTGGTTAGATACCGGACTGCACTTAAATATCAGGATTGCACTTAAGAAAGTGAATTCATATGTTAGAAAAATATCAAGCCAACGACTATTTAAAAAAGTAACTTTTGATTTTTTTGAGTAGTTAAATCCCCACACAACTGCCTATTTGACAAAGAAATACTTCACTTTTTTTTCTAATAAAGTTTACTTACTAATTACCCACTAAGCACAGTTCTGCTGCAAGTTATTAGTGGGGGATAAATTACGTAGCTAATTGCCTGGCAATAGAGACCAAATCAAACATAAGCTTTATATTAAGGATTTTTGTTCTTTTCCTTATGTCCGCTATTTTGAAACCAATCATCAAGTATTTAACCACAAAGGGAATCATGGGAATCCATTTACTGTATATCTATATAGGAAATTTTAAGTATTTGACCCAGAAATGCTCAAAGCAGCTATGCTGGCAAGGGTTTGCTGTCTCTCCAGGTGAAGAGGAAGGCAAACCCTGATGAGAATCCATGCCAGTGCTCAGCATGCTCTTGGCGAAGGGGACACAGATACCTTTGGCTCCTTGACACTGAAAGAAGAAAAGATATAAGAGAGGATGGCAGCAATACAAAGGGATGACCATGGATGCAAGCTGATTGCTGCTAGTCCTAAATATTGTTTGAGACTTGAGAAGGTTTCATATGTTGGGTACTTAAAAAGAAAGAAAAAAACCACACAAAACCCCCTCCTTTGCACAAACGACATGAAAATTGCCGTGTTGAGGCAGGCCAGCCGCAGAGCCAGGCACTGCAAGGAAGGGGCCCAGCTGTGGAGGCAAGTTCTGCCATGGGGCACCAAAAATGCGTCTCGCTGATTTTCATTTGCTTGCTAAAAACCAGAAAATTCATAAATATCATGGAAAAATCCCAGAGAGCACACCAGCCAGGAAGGCTTGCTCATATCTAACACAATTTCTCAAAATGCTTCACTTTTTCCCCTTGGAAAACATGAGGCAAGTGGCACAAGGACAGGCCTCATTCTCAGCTTTCACTTTAAAAAGAATTATCCCATTTTACTCAAGCGGAGGGAAAGAAAAAAAAAAAAAATTCCAGGAAAAACCAGCTCTACCACCCTCTCCCATGCCTTTCAAAAAAGCTTGTTTCCAAACATTCGCAATGCCGAGACGCGTGCCGAAGCACTCTGGTCCCCGAGGCAGGCGTACGAGGGCTGCGTTCAACGCCACGTGTGACTCCAGAGTCAACCACGATGCCCCGCACCCGTAAAACGGTGAAGAAACCACACCCTGACGCAAAAC
>NW_009224409.1:2607-7722 GCF_000690835.1 Fulmarus glacialis | reverse complement strand
CCTTGTTAAAATATATTAATGCAGATCCATACGCTTACTGCAGCTTACTCTAATTTCTAGGCTATAAATTGCACCGTGAGCTCTGAGAAATGAGGCTACGTCTACGTGTACAGTCCGACTGCTCGCGTCGGAGAGCTGAAGAATTAACCTCCTACGGTAAATCCTCGTGATCCGCAGCCCTTTCCAGGTAATAACCTGTCGTCCTTGGGTCAAACGGCTCTGAAGCGAAGAGCCCGAAGCTCTCCCTCCCCCTCAACCAGAAAAGAAACGCGAGTCGCTCGTAAACGGGTACGAGCTGATATTGTTGGTGTATTAATACCCCGTATTCCCGGTTTCGGAGACCACCCTTTGAAGATGGAAGTTATTTAACATTCTCCCGGTTTAAAATATGAGCAATCAAAAGGCGCTAGGCTTACACGCTGTGCTTTCCCATTTCCCACTACTTCTCTTGCCTGACAAGGTATTCTTCAAATTGAAAAGAGGGCTCCTGAAAGCCCGGCTTCGGAAAACTGTAAATGAGTTCAGGCTTCAGCCTGCTGAATGCAATTTCATACTCCTGACTGAATACAAATAATGCATTTTATTTTGTATCAATTACCACGCCTGAGAACAGACGACCACTGCCAGCACTATTAAATATTTAAAAAAAAAAAAAAAAAAAAAAGAGACAAGGAAAAAGGCACGCCAAATTAAAAAAGCAAGCGCCTCATTACTCCACATCTAAACCAGCTTTGACAGAGGCACTGGAACTCATAAGACGCGTTTCACTGGGTTGGGATGGGCTGTTTTGCAGCCATCCCGCACGTTCAATGTCAGCCATTAGTTCTTCCCAATCGGGCATCAATGTTCAACGCACACCCGAAAAAATATATAATACTAGTAATAATAATAACAATCTGCAGCCTCTCCGAGCTTCAATACTTGAAGTATGAGTCAAAGAAGCAGTTTCACTTTTCACTCGGGAAGCTGACAAGCATGACTAGAGGGGGAATAAAATAACATTCAGTTCGCATAAATATCAAGCGGGCTGCTTGAGACTGATGGGCCAGGAATGTATTCTTAGCCATCATTCTGGCAGACAGGCCCAAGGACACTCATAACTTATTTTACAATCATTTAGTTTCAGCTCAAGTGGAAAACGTGACAACTTATCTCTGCTGACAAGATGCCATATCGAACCTTACAATTAACTCTCCCATGATTATCTGCCCAGCCCATCATTAGCTTTGCAGTTTTTGATGGACTGTACGGGCAGCTTTCCTTGATGATGGTCATCATTTGCAGGGTGTATATCTATATTATACAACATTGAGGACAAAACTCTCCCCTTGCCACGTAGCTGGGGTTGTCCTGACCAGCACATCCTCTGTTCTGCAACTGCTGGGCCACGTTTCTAAGTGATGTGCAGCAACACGCTGCTGAAAAACGTCTTCTCCTCCAAAACGGAGCATCGCTGTGCTCCAGCCTACGCCTGCTGCTGACTGCAATGTATAGAAGAGAGCTATAATTGCCCATGCCCTCTCCCAGCCAACAGCCATCCTTCCTCCTTGCCCTCTCTCCCCAGTGCAATTATTAACTCCTCTCAGCTGTAAGTGAGAGCTGACACGAGCCGCGTCCTTGCGGTTTACCCCTGCACGCTCACGACGCGTTAAGGAGGACGCTGTGAATTTTACATGCGTGTTCGGCGACTTTCCGCACCGACAAGAAAACGTGTTTCTCATTGAAAGGTGAGTTCCTAGCTTTGCACGGTCGTGAAATAATGTCAAGCTTATACCAAGGGATAGGAGAGCTTCTATGCAAACCAGTATGACAAAGTACAGGCGCTCATTCCAGAAAAAGTAGTAAAATAGTCAATTCAGAGTATATAGAGGGTAAGCTTACATCTATGCTAGTTATTTGATGCCATTTAAAAGTATGCAGTAGCTCACTCCATGCCTGGGCGCAACAAGTGACACTTGGTAACCAAACCCCTTAACCTATCAAGAGATGGGATACTAAAAAACCCAACCGCTCTGTTGTTAGCGCGGTGATTTTTCTCTATAGGTGCATGACACATGGGATAAGACAAAGATTCTGCTTGTTCAACTCTGACCCTTGTTTGCTAGAAATCACAAAACCCCAAAAACCAAAAAGCCAATGCAGCTTTTATTCCACAAAGCAAGTCCCATGCCTGCCTCTCTCCTAGACGCATTTCGTAATTATGATCATAAGAGAAATTCCTTTCAATTACGGCAAATTCTGGTAGGAGAAACGAGAGGCGGAAGGGAAGAACTATGTTGTCTACAACTACAGCCCAGAATTATGAGATGGAACATTAAATGAAAAAAGAAACCAACCAATCCTTCTCAGAAGAGTCTCAAGGGCTGTGCTGTTGTACTGCACTTTATTTGCCGTTTGAAACACATTTGATATCCTCTCGCAATACGATGTTTGTAAAAAGTAACGTTCTGCACAAGTCCCACTTCTCATCTCTTTATAGTTTTATTATTTGTAAGCCGCACGCGCTCGACAAACGTATCTCAAAGACAACTCCATCTGTGCCCTCTAAGGACGTCGCGAGAGCCCTCCTGGATTTGAAAAGGGTAAGAAATCCAGTTCAAACCCAGCCCGTGCTTCCTCGGTGCCCCTAGCACAGTACGACAACTGACTTGCATCCCAAACTCCCAAGCATCTGCTCAGAGCGCGTTTGAGATTCGGACTGAAGCCATTTTCCCTTCACTGCTTGCAGTGCCTGCACAGCAGAGCTGCAGCAGACGCCAACACCGGAATCAAGGAGGTGAAGAAAATGAGGGACGATAAGCAGGTATGAGTGCCCCAGGCCAGGGTAAAAGGGCTGGGGGTGCAAAAAGCATGAGTAAAAGGAGCAACATGTAAGGTACGGGAATAGCACAGCACAAAGGCTGAGATACAAAAATCTGAGAGCGGAGCTTCATCTTTGGCCCACGGTTCCTATTCTCTCTCATACACACACAACCCTCTCTCCTGTGTAACCATCTGCAGCGGAAACAAGGATATTCTGACCTCTTCTATCTTCGTGTCTTTTGATTTATTTCGTATTTTTGTCAAATCACCTATTTACAAAAACTTGAAACAAACTCAACAGGTGACGCTATTCTCCACAGACCAAAGTCGAGCTTGATCTGGTTTACATTTTTCTTGCATCTTCTTGTTAAAATTTTCCAACAGGCTTTCAAAGTGAAATTAGACTTTTTTGTCAAGCCCAGCTCCCCAACGCGGCCTTATTCTCAAGTGGCTGGAGATTGATTAATTTGGGTTTTTGATTTGTCGAAGTGACAAGAATTCAGACGTTACAAAAGTGGGACCGGTGAGTGGGATCAATTAAAGAGCAGAAGCAGCAACACAATTAATAGCACCAGGTTCAAGGGGAAAAAGAAAGCGCTGATGAAGAAAACATTTTTTGGAATCTTTGCTGCGACCCAAGGAAAGCTGAATCCAAAGAGGGTATTTCAGAACTTTGACTATGCCATTAGTGTTGAAATGAAATAAGGCAAAGATGTCGGTAGCTGGTGGACTGAATAATAAAAAAATAGCTGGACACTTTCATCTTCTACACATGTGTTTTAAATAGAGGCGAAAAAAGCAATCCTTTTATTTAAACAGGGGAAGCAATAGACTAAAACCATCTGTAGTTGTATTTCAGACCCATTTCCCCGAGCTGAGATTTTTCTGGCTGTGAATCCAATGCTCTACAGCTTCCCTTTACAGCTATTACCATAAATGTTCTATCAAGTTCTTTATATTCCTCCTCTGCCTCAAACTGAAGTTAAAGGGATGCTGCCATCGTACAATGACTGCAGAAGGCTGGAGTCAGGCACGGATGTACAGGACTGACATTAAAATCCTGTCAAAACTGCAGCTTGGCAGAAGTCTGTAGATGATAATAAACACTTCTGAGAGGGGGAGAAGGGGTGGCACGAGATTTTAGCCTACAGAAAAAAAAAAAGGCAAATATTTTTGAAGTACACAGAGCTCATACCTTCGGTAGGAATTCGGCGCATCTGGTCATCGCTTAGCTGAATTCAGCTTGGACACTCCAGCTATCGAGGGCTTAAATTAACCTGCTGCACTGAACGAAATTAAAAGGAAGCTCTGAGCAGAACTGGGGGATGGAGATGAAAGAGCCTCAGGAGTATTCTCTTTCCACAGTGTCTACCATTTTTCCAGCCTTGTGCCTAGAGCCTGTAAATCACAAAGCTATCCTGTCATGTACAGAAAGCCCCACTGAATGCCCAAGTTACTGCCTCCTTCCCTCTAATAGCAATTTCAATTAAATAAGAAAAAACAAAGCTTCCTTCTTGACAAAAAAAGATCTCCCTGCTTTTGGAGGGTCTGGCTTTTGATACGTGGTAGCACACCTCAAGCAGAGCAGACCTGAAGGCATGTTTGGCGTGACAGGATTGTTTCCACTCGGCAGCCTAAGAAACCACTTTGTGACAAGCGAGGAACATCATCCACGGACTTGAGAGAGAAAGTCAGTCTCATGACAGTAAGGCACAGATATCAGAAGGACTGGCTTCAATAATTCCGGAGATAGTAAGACCCTCGTTACAATCTCGCTTACCTAAAGGAAAGACAAAGTTATCTCTAGCACATTCCCTACTAACACGCAATGTCTGGCCATCGTAAAAGAAGCATGAAAGCAAAAATGCAACATAGTGTTTAAAAAACCCCCACAAAAGTACATTGCTCACTACATTTTCCCTCCTAAGGAGCAACGTATTACGGTGCTAGCAAAACACATCCTGCTCCCTAGAAATCAAAGTATTGCTAGCAAGAAAAGAAGCAACTGTGTATCCTGTTAACTCCCTTTAAAGCCATCTCATGAAGTAAGCTCCTTGTCTCACAGAAGGAATTTACCATCTGACACAAGGAGAGGAAACATCTACTCCTAACCATTTTCCCTCCTAAGGAGCAACGTATTACGGTGCTAGCAAAACACATCCTGCTCCCTAGAAATCAAAGTATTGCTAGCAAGAAAAGAAGCAACTGTGTATCCTGTTAACTCCCTTTAAAGCCATCTCATGAAGTAAGCTCCTTGTCTCACAGAAGGAATTTACCATCTGACACAAGGAGAGGAAACATCTACTCCTAACC
>NW_009224409.1:2272-2584 GCF_000690835.1 Fulmarus glacialis | reverse complement strand
CAGCAGGAAAGACTAACTATATTTTAGAGGACCAGAAAACCTCAGAACATGAACCGGGATCGAGATCCTTCCTCTGCACATCTTGCCTAAAGCAGGTTTAGGTCAGGGGCAGAGACATTATAAACTACTCCCTGAGTTAACACCGTTTGCTAATTTATCTTATCCCGCATTACACAGACGCATCTTCGCGTTTGCCTCCTTTGCACTGTATGCTGAACATGCCCCGAGGAAAGATCAAGCACGACAAGTTGTTTGAATACATAAGGACAACAAACTAGAAAGAGATGCAAGTCTTAGATACCACCACATCCC
>NW_009224409.1:688-2257 GCF_000690835.1 Fulmarus glacialis | reverse complement strand
CCTGCTGAATAGATCTACAGTTGAGATGTATAAGGGATGTCTCTAATTCTTCTGGCATAACGTTTTCACTGAGCAGCATCAGATCTGTTGAGAAGATGTGATTCTTACATGGTGTCACCCTGAATTGCTACAAACTGGGTGTATGATGCTATGGGCATTGCTCCTCCTGGCCATCAACTGTATACAAAACGGAGAGGTGAGGAATATTACAAAAGGCAGCGAGTTATGGGGATTAATTTCAGGTAACTAGTTCTTAGCCACCCCATGAGGGAGAAAGAAGATGGATGGTCCTTCGGAAGACAAACCGTACGGCTGTGGAATGGTTTTAGGGCAGTACCTCCTGGTTCGATGTGTTGGTTAGTCTATCTGCCACTTTTGAAGCCAGGTAGATGATCAGGCACCTCAAGAATAGTTACCAACTGCGGCACGCTGGACCTAGCGAACCCATCAAGACTGTCCCAAGTAATGGTGATTTGCAGAAAAATAAACACTTGGATCACCGCTAAAAGTATACATCTTGGATGAACAAGCTACACCATGATCAAGTATATACAACATTGTGTGACAAATACTATTTTATATGCTTGCTTAAAATGATATGCATAACAAATTCACCTCAATTCTTCAGAGAGGGTCAGAGCTCCACCCTGATCTAACAATCAGCATTATCTTCTAATTGCAAAAAAAACTCATTTAACAATATTTTCCTTTGAAATAGAGCCTTGAGGTCTCAAGGCACTTGGAAAATAATGAACCCATGCCTTACAGAATCATTTCCTACTAAAATATTTACCTTGTATTTCAAGATAGGCAAAATAAGACAGAAAGGAAGAACTGACTCTCTTCAAAGAAATGCTCGGAGCCAGAAGGATGTCTCTTGTCTCTACTCTTGTACTTTAACCTTCCGTCTGTATAACCTGTGGCTAACTTCAAGCAGGAAACCCACTCACTAGTAATTGAGAAGAGGTTAGGAAACTCTCCACTGTCAGTCCACAAGACTTCAGTGACAAGCCCTAACATCAGTGTTTTAGAAAAAATCAAGAGACTTTCACTATTAACATTTTCCAATTAAAGCTGAATAACTGCTGTATAGCAAATACGCAGTTAATTGCATCATGCTAGGTAGGAAAAGGCTACGGCTTTCCTGGTAACATATGCCACAAGCACCAGCGTCAGAAAGGAAAATAAATAATGGAAGCAGCAGCAAAGATACTCTTAATCAAAGGCAAACCCAAACATTTTCCTATTGCAGAAACCTACAGCTGAAAAGTAAAGCTCTTAACATAAAGCTATGTCTTTGCTACCTTTTATACGTGTCAGATGACACAACTGTCATCAAGAAACTTTTTTTTTAATTTTTAAATTTAAAGCGTCAGAAAGGAAAATAAATAATGGAAGCAGCAGCAAAGATACTCTTAATCAAAGGCAAACCCAAACATTTTCCTATTGCAGAAACCTACAGCTGAAAAGTAAAGCTCTTAACATAAAGCTATGTCTTTGCTACCTTTTATACGTGTCAGATGACACAACTGTCATCAAGAAACTTTTTTTTTAATTTTTAAATTTAAT
>NW_009224409.1:0-669 GCF_000690835.1 Fulmarus glacialis | reverse complement strand
AGGGTTTAGATAACCAAAGTCAGGGCCCTTCTTTTGCTCTCATAAAATCTGTGCATTAGAAAAGCCACTCGCCTACAGCAACTTGTGAACTGGATACTCCTCATCGACCTGGACTGTGGGTGGCACACATGACCGCCGAATTAAGGGATGATATCAACTGTAACAAACGAAGGGCCCAGAGACTTGAAAGGAGATGCTCTTCCACCTGCAGGAAGGCCAGGTCTCTGCGCTTCAGCTGTCCCCCAACAATCAGCAGGTTGTGAAGGAGTCGCGTATCGGATTTAACACAGAGGCTTCTTTCACTCCTTGACCTGTATATGCTGTGAAGAAGCTTTGAAGTGTTGGATTCCATAGGTAACGTATACACAACATCCCTGTGCCCCACGCTCTGTGATCTGGGCTGGAAAGAAACCGAGCCTGCAAACAGACATGCTTGATGAGACATCCGCTCTCACGTTAATTGGAACAGAAACTTCATTAAGCCGGAGAAGAAATAAAAGCATCGTGTGTGTTTCTTGCACACACTTCGTCCAGATCCTGGCAAAACAAAATGTTGTGCTCCTGGACATGCACTAAACAAGAAATCTAATTATTACAAGCATCTATTTGAACTTCCAAAGTATGGACATAAAAAGAAGAAATTCTGAAATTGGGAATTACTCCAATGGT
>NW_009224408.1:8645-17570 GCF_000690835.1 Fulmarus glacialis | reverse complement strand
GGCGGTCATCATTGGCAAGGTGTGTGCGCTGGGGGGGCTTGGACATCGAGCTCGGAGGAGCGGTTTAGGAATATATGCTAGAATTTGGGTAGGGATTACTGCTGAGCACTGGTGGGACAGGGCAGCTTTGTGAAAAGCCTTGAATCTTCAACCGAGCGCTGACTGCAGCTCTGTGCTTGGCGTGATAAACCCGCCCTAGCCCTGCCAGTATTCCTGCCTGGGCTTCATCCAAAGTCTGGGGAGATCAGAAGCATTTTTCTCCCTACCGCAGCGCGGGAGGCGATAGCTCGAGGGAAGCAGGCATGTTTGCTCCTCAGTCGGTGAGAGGGTAGAGCCATCTGCCCTGACTTGAGGGAGAGACTCTCCTTCGCTGCCCATGGCAGAGGGTGTCTGCTCATTATCTTCCAAGTGTTAATTCTGGGTGTGCCCTCTGCATCCAAGCCTCCTGGGCGAGGTTTGGGGTTTTTCCCCCCTCTTCTTTCCCTGGTCTGGGAGTGACCCAAGCTGCTGAGTTATATCTCAGTGCAAGAGGATGGTCTCTGACACTGACCCAGCTATATCCCCACTTCCCAGGATCTGGATTTTACTGAGGACATTTCCATTTATTCTTTCAGCATGCTTCGGACACCCCCTCAGTACTGTTTTCCACTTGAAGAGCTAACTGATGATAATTGTATTCTGTTTCTCCTTCCTGAGCTAATTTTCTGACTCATTGTGAGTTTTTTTCTGCTTGCTTTTTGTTAATCTAGTTGGCATTTTGTGGTTTCTTTGTTCATTATGTGATGGGGCTATATAAGGGGATTTGTCTCTGGAATTCAGGTATCCCCTGCTCTGTGTTCTCTGTTATCGTCTTCATCAGCAACTATGCTGAAGGCAGTTAGATGCATTTGGCATGAGCTAACGTTAATAAATCTGGGTTGTTAATCACTCAGACATGCCTTTGTTGAATCTTTGCATACTGATTTGTGTGTGCTCAAATAGTTTCTCTGGAGCAGACTTCTGGTAACTCAGTGTTTTAATAATCTGCCCTCCAAATTCACCCTTGGGGTCTTGCCTCCTGGGGCTTTGCCTGCCAGGGGCAGGTCCAAGTCATCTGCCCGCCGAGATGGCGGCCCTGCAGCCGCCAAAGGCGCAGGGTGATGGCTCTGTCCGCAGCGCGTGAGCAGGAGGAGGCTCTCCGGATGGCCCAGGCTTCCCGGGGGACTCTTCTGCCACCCCACGCTCCCGCCCAGCCCCCGGCCTCGGGGGGCTGCAGGGAGCAAACGCCTGCTTCTGCTGCCTGCATGCCACCGCCTGCTGCCCCAGCCAGGGCAGGTCTCTGCGCACAAAACCCGCAGCAGCCCTGCTGGGAACGGGAGGAAAACACCCAGCGGAAAGCGGTGGTCCCGATTTCGGAAGATCTGCCTTGGTGCTATTCATCTTGGACACGGGGCTGCCTCCGACGCCACTCAGGAAGCCATTCCCAGAGGCGAGCGGCATGTCTGAAGACGAATGAATTTTTAAGCATCTATTTACCTGCTGAGTTGGCTCAGACCTTGACCTGTTTCAGCAAAAGCAGAATTTCTTAGATTCTCTTTTCCAGACCTTGGCTAGGTAAGCCCCCGATTGCTGCAGCAAGCCTTGCGCCTGCAGTTCAGCAGAGATGCAATCTCTTGCCCCTCAGTCACTGTGCCTTGCCCAAATCAAACAACATAGCTCAGTTTATCTTTTCTTTTTTTTTATGTTGTGCATCCTATCGTTTGCCTGAATGCTGCTGAGAGAGTGCTGCCGTGTTAGTCAGGGCATCCTCAAGTGATACAAGAGCCTCGAGGCAACGGGCAAAGCGTGCGAGGCTTTGAATCTCATTCAGGCATTGATAATTACCAGTCTAGATAGCTAAGCCATTACGAAGACGCAATACAGTCAGCTCTTACATCATGCCCATTTAGGGGAGAAAAATTCAGCAATGAAGAGATGCTACGATTGACAGGTCCAAGGAAAACCAGCTAGGTTATTTTTTACAGCAAGAGATAGCTAACTACATGGATTAGCAGAAGATCAAGGGAGTATGAAGAGAGACCCACTTCTTTGGATTGAGGTCTTTGATTCCTCCAGAAGAAGATTATGAAGCCATTTAAAGAAAGAAAGGGAGGGAAAAACAAAACCAACCTAAGAAATATTAAAGATGGACTCAACACAAGGTTAAGAGACTTCTACTTCACCCATAGCCACCAGAGGTGACAGGGGCTCCCAGAACAGCTCTCCTGTCGAAGGGAAGATGGGCAGGTACGACTCCAAGGTTTGCCTGCTCCTTCGCAGAAATTTGGCTGTTTCTGAGGAAACCAGCAGCCAGTCTGTATCAGTATTCTTGGACAAACATCTCAAGAACCTACTGAAAACTTCTGTCTATCCGCCTTGCATTGTAAAACAGCCCTAGGGATGGGATTTAATCCCTGGCTTGGCTCGTACCCCACAATTTGCCACCAGCGTGGTAGATTTCATTTCAGAATCACAGCAAGAGCCGTAGCTTAATATTTCTCATGGAAGATATCAGTGTTAGTGTTGTTGCTACGGTTATTTCATAGAAGCCCAAGATACATCATGTACATTGAAAGAAAACATAGAAAAGTTTAGAAACTGTGTGAGTTTCGTGTGCCCAGTGGATCGTACAGCAGCCCACGGAGAGGCCCCCTGAGAACAACGGCCTGAGCTCGGGGCTGGAAGCCCGTGCCCGCGCTGCCGCTTGGCTGCAGGCCAGGCACAGCTCCCCGAGCCGTCACAGAGAGCTTCGGGGGCAGGATGCGATTTTCACTTTCTGTGGTTTCTTTGTGAAATGGTTGCTTTGCAGGTGTTATTCAAAGTGCCCTGGAAAGTTTTGTCCGGGGCAATAAAACGTAGCAAATAAAGAATATGCTCGTCCAGGACAAAATTTCAGGTGAGTGTTTTTGTTAAACTCTGCACGGTTTTCGGGTGACACCAGTGGTGTTTTTCATGAGTATCTATCTGAACCAGCTGAATAACTGTGAACAGCAAATAAGCCCGTGAATCACAGCTAACCAAGCTCTGCGTCTGCCTTATTAACTGATGGATGCTGCTATCACAGTTCACTTAGGACTGCTGCTACGGCACTAGAGAGATGGGTACTCTTTTTTTACTTATCACTTGGCATGAATCCTGTTACCTACTGGCAAATAGTGAGTTTAAACCTCGTTTTCTGAAGGGGTCCTGCAAGAGCATATCGGAGAAGCTCAACAGCCCAGATCAAGTCCTCTGGATTCAGAGCAAGCACCAAGTGGGGGGTCTCGGTGCCACAGGGCTATCCCCTCCTGCCCCCAGGCCAGGTCCTGGGTGACTCCATACTTCACCCAACCATTGCTGAACTCTCTTTTCTGCTGATTTTTCATCCCTGTTCTGGACTCTGAGGAGGGGGGAGGCTTTTTCCAGTTAGTCCTTTTAAAGTAGGACCTCCCAGGACTTTTTTCCTTCCTGTGCCCATACGACACGGCACCTCCCAGGCTTTTTGTGGCCATCTCCTGGTTTGCCCCGAGGCTGCCCTTGCTCACGTTTCCACTCTCGAAGGAAACTTTCCAGTTGCTGGGAGAAGCCCGTCCACTGTACCTTATAACTGCGTCTCATTTACATCCTCAGCTCGTGCTAAACACTTGTGCTACAGCAACCAAAGGATGAAGGATGCTGGGTTTTGCAATCTTTGGGAAAAATTCTCTTAAACTTCTGAAGATATTTGAGTGGAAACGGGCTGCTACACTTCTGTAGTGGAAACTGAAAACTCCATCCTGACATCCACCTTTTCACAGGGAAGAAATAATATTTTAATGAAGTGGAATACATGGTAGTTTGAGGGCCTTTCACTAAAAGTTGATGAGGAGCAAGGAACAGTAAAAAGGCAAATGACAGCTTCTCTTAATAATTAAATGCGGTGATGCTCAATAATTAGAGATGCTTTTAACATTTTGACAGACTCACAACGATGTTTTTCAACTGAAAACGGACCCTGCTCTACACAGCGAGAGGGCAGTGCCTGCACCCAGCGGCAGGCGGCCTTAAACTCCCATGGTCAAATGATGGTTAACTTCCAAGTGAAGTGCATCAGGGATCGTGTGTTCGTCCAGTTCTGCTGCCGCTCACGATGCTCTGCTCTCTTCTCCTCGTGCAGACGTTGCCACGTACACCTGAGGTGCAGGGACGTGCCCGAGTGGGGTCAAGTGGCCTGGAAGGGAGGACCTCCCCTCCTTTCTCTCCTGTTCCTTCTCCCTGCGCAAATGGGGGAAAAAAAATCAATCCTTAGTTTCCTTTCTTCCGTCTGTCTCATCCTCCCCCAGGAAGGTGGTGGGAGCATGTCCTCGTCCCCGCCAGCAACCCGGGTCCCCCCGCCTCCTCCCCAGGCAGAAGCTCACTCCAGGCTATCGCCAGGGCAGACCAGGAGCACCCCTGACCCCGAGCAGCCACGGCTGCCTTTAAACTACTGAAAGCCACCACCCGGTTCTCAGCAGCTAGTCAAACCCAGAGCCCTCGGCCGCTCCTCCCAGGGCTCCTTCCAGCCCTCCACCTGCTGCGTTGCCCTCCTCTGGAGGCGTTCAAGGACCTTCACCTCCTTCTTAAACTGGGGGGCCCAGAACTGCATGCAGTGCTCCAGGTGAGGCCGCAGCAACGCTGAATACTTTTTATCCAAAGCAGTTTGTGTGGGTTTTTTTGCCACGAGTACAGTGTCTCCCTATGAATTCCAGGTCTGAGGACTACAGAGTAACCGCCCCGGCTGGTCCGCACCAGAGCCCCTCTGCCACCCCTGCAGCACGTACCGGTCGCCAGCACCGAGTTTCGAAGGATTACCCAGGAACTGTCGGGGATCAAAAGATACATAGCTTTATTCCTGCAAAAGACTTACGACTACTCAACCCAAAGTCTGGATGGATAAGTAAGTAATAAATACTTTCCCGTCTTTTGTCTGTCTTCTCCAAGTAAGAGAAGTCCCTTGCTCAAGCTCAACCAGGGAAACTGAGAGGAGAAGTCTGGCCTCTCTGGAACGGGTGCAATTTTTAAGAGTGATGGTATGATGGCGAAAGGGACATCGCTGGCTAGGCCAGGAGGTCCTTCGGTCCCTGCTCCCCAGTGCCCAGCCACTGCTCCACACTGCTTGCGAAATCACGTAGCAATTGTGGTTTCTTTCTGCCTTTAACGTCTCTTTTCCCTGTCTTTTTCTTTTCTTCCCTTCTCTCTCGTGTACTAAATCCTTCCTTTGTTCTGTATCCTTTTTTTCACCTACCTCCCAAGCGTAGCTAAATTATACTGTATTTTTCCCAGGACTGTAAACAAAACCTTCCCTCTTAGTCAGAGTCAATTCCGTTGTTTAAATGAAACGCTTTTACAGCAATTAGTAATTATGCAGAATGATTCCATTCTTCAGTTAGTGAATGCTGCAGCCCTGATGAAATATTTTGTGGCCTTTTGTTTAGTGCCGGTGTAGGTTTATTTCCTGAATTAATACATTTATAATAAAAACAAAAAGAAATTCTCAATGGACTAAATCTGTCCGCCTGCGTGCCTTCTGAGGCTGTGCCGCCGATGCCCGGCGTGCGTTGCCGCTCCCCTCTCGGCCGGGCTGGTTCCAGCTGCTGGCTCTGCAGCTCCAGAGGCGGCAGCGGGAGGGGTGGGACAGAGCCGGGGCAGAAGGAGCAAGGGGAGGAGGAGCAGCACCGTCTGAGGGGAAATTGCTGTTGATGACTGTTACCTCTGCCGGGAGGCTTTGGTATAAATTATCTGCTGAAACTCCGTATGGATGGAGTCAACCTGGATGTCCAAGTCCTTCCTTCAAACACACGTCAGAACGGGTCCGTTTCTGTTGCTCTGCAAAGCCCCGATGGTGTCGTGGCACGTGTTACGAGCGCCGAGACATGCCAGCGACTCGGGACAGCACGAGCAACGATGGAAACCTGGGTCCCACTCCCTCTGCTAGCAATAAGATGGGAAAACGCAAAAGCAAATCACGTCTGTGGACCTCCATGTCCCCTGCGCGTATACCTGCTCCTCGGACCAGCTGCAGCTGTGGGCGCACAGGGAGGGTGCCTGCGAGGCCGTGCCCCCGCTGCAGCGAGTAAAGGGGGTGCTGCTGTGACACGAGTCACAAGTCAGCAGCAAAACACCAGAGCAGCAGCGTCGATTCCTGAGGAGAAACGGGGAGACGCCCTTTGACGACCACCGACTCCAGCTAACTCACCTCAGCCCTCCGCTCACAGGTCTGTGCTGGCCGTCTGGATGTTTACGGTGGAGCAAACTGTCTGCGAGGCAGGTCCCTTCCTGAACCGGGCCTGCTCCATCCACGCCTCGCGGCAGGACGTGACCACGGGCGGCAGCACGTTGTCCTGCCTCTGAGGCACCTTCTGGCACATGCAGAGCAGGGACTTGAGCTCCGAGCGGAAGCTCTCGTTCAGCCAGCAGTAGATGAAAGGGTTGTAGCAGGTGCTGCTCATGGCGAACCAGTGCAGGGCGAAATAGAGGGAGTTCTTTGTCTTGATGCCTAGACTGGAGATGAGCACCACGTAGCAGTTGAGAGGGAACCAGCAGACAGCAAAGACCACCACCACCAGCATCAGCATCTTGATGCTCTTCTTCTTGTTCTTGTGGTGGGTGATATACTGCTGCGTGGTGACGTCTCCAATGGCGTTGCGGAGCCACAGCTTCTTGGCCAGGCGCGTGTAGGTGACAGTGATGATTAACAGAGGCAGGAGGTAAAGAAGGAGAAAGGTAGACAGGTCCAGGTACTTCCAGACCAGCTCTGCGGGCTCAGGAAAATCGGGGAGGCACAAACTCCGGACAGTGGCTTCCCTTGAAAAACAAAGAAATACATATATAGCATGTGGCTATTGCTGTGCAAATGGATGCTGCTAATTTGGCAAACCACAGTGGGGCTTCCACACCACCCACAACCACCTCCTCAGATCTGTAGTACGGAAAGAGGAGGGCCAGATATCGCTCATCTCGACAAAACAAAGCTCAGTCAAACCTCTGTTTCCCAGAAAGTCTTCTCATGATGTTCCCTGTGTCTGTCTCACCAAGGATAAGCCTGGCTACTGCATATTGTTATCTCCTTTCCCCTTAAACTGTTGTGTTGTCTGGCAAAAGAAATTCTTAGAAAGACAAACTGGAGTTTTTTCTTAGAAGCTGCAGTTGATTTTAATTGAATGAGTCCCTCGTGTCCCCTTAACGTGGCAAAAGTCGCCCCTGATGGCCCATCCTTACAAAAGGGGCTACTGTGAAAGCAGCGTTGACCTGGCTGCATCTGCCCCTTCCCGTGTGCCGGTCTCCTCTTCCCCAAAAACCCAGTGCAGGAGGAAAGAGGGCAGTGGGTGAGACCCACCTAACGCCTGCTTTTATCCGGTCCCGTAGGCGATTCCTACGCACCTGGAAAGAGGACACATTACGCACAGGCTTCCCTGAACGTGCCCACCCAGAAATCCAGCCCGGGATGTGTCACTCCTCTCGCACGTGGGTTGCATGAACTGTTGTCTGGCCAAGCACAGCTGACCTGGGACACGGCAGAGTCACAGCACGGGCTGGGATCACCGCTGCAGCACGCTCGCAATAGCTCTGACTCGTCTTTGCCGCGTTGGATCTGCAGCCCATGCCCGACACGGGTACACCCGCCTTTCTGTGCCCCCTCGGCCAGAGCAGAGAACCGCTGCACCAGCTGGGAAGTCAAAGCCGTTACGGATGGACAGGGAAGGGGCTGCTGGAGGCTGGGGGCCACGTGAAAGCCTCGCAGGCACGATCCCACCTGCACAGACAGCATTCCTTCCTTCCTGTAGGATTTCTATTCCATTTCCACCTCCTTTTCAGGAGACCGGCTATTAAAACCTTATCGCTACCTCTCAAAACAGGCACGGTGATTAGAAAACCTGGTCGCTTAACTCAAGTTTAACTTAAGCCTGACAGTTTAACTTCGGATGGTTAGCTAACAAAAGAACTGAGTTTAACTATATGCAATAGCTTATTTTAACAGCACTTCAGCACTCTGTCCTGTTCAACCTGACGGATCCAGGCTCTGTTCGCATTTTCTAGCTGGCAGCGGCTCTCAGCTGACGCGCCCCGGCACCCTCCGCAGAGCACCGCGCATCCCCTCCGCATCCCGCAGTGACTGGAAATGATGAAACATTAGGAGAAAGGAGCACTCACACTTTATTCTGGTGGATGTTTTCTCCTTTTCTTTCCTTCCCCCCCCGCCTCTTTTTCTTCTCTTATTCCATTTTGCCCTTCTCTCTTCAGCCCTTGTCCTCTGCTCACTTGTACTGAGCACAGACTTTAGCCCCCATCAAGCTGCACTATTTGTTGCAGTATTGATTAATATCTTTAATATCCTGTTTTCAACCTCTGGAGCTGGCTTTTATTCCACAAATAGAAGATAGGTTGAAAACGGACGGCTGTGAGCAGGGCCTGCGGGCAGCTGTCGGTGGGATGACAAAGGCTGGGGGAGCAGAGCTCCACCGAGCGCGGCCATGGAGGACCCTGAAGATGTTTGTCAAGAGGGGAACTGACGCAGAGGGGAAAATCATCCTTTGTGAACCGCACTCCTGACCTTCTCCTCCCCAGGATCCGGATCGCTGCCAGCACGGGCGAGGCCAGCCCCTGCCACCTGCCTGCCGCAGGGGACCTGCCAAAGTAACCTAAGGGTTAACCTAACCAAAGGGGAAGGAAGCGCAGCACCGCTGAAGATGTTTGTCAAGAGGGGAACTGACGCAGAGGGGAAAATCATCCTTTGTGAACCGCACTCCTGACCTTCTCCTCCCCAGGATCCGGATCGCTGCCAGCACGGGCGAGGCCAGCCCCTGCCACCTGCCTGCCGCAGGGGACCTGCCAAAGTAACCTAAGGGTTAACCTAACCAAAGGGGAAGGAAGCGCAGCACCGAGGTGGCACCGCACGCGGGGTCAGACCCG
>NW_009224408.1:0-8619 GCF_000690835.1 Fulmarus glacialis | reverse complement strand
GGGGAACGACGGGGGACGAGCGGGTTCACCACCTCCCCGGCAATCGGCCGTTTGGGGAACGCCTTGAGCCCGTGTCGGTGTCGGGGCTGCAGCCTGGCGAGGGTGATGCTTCGGTGCTTGTGGAGCCTAAAAACGCATTTGAACAGAGCAGGCAGCAGAGTGAGCCGCAGGTAATCAAAAAACCAGCTGCTGCCCTCGCTGCCCCCTCCCTCTCACCATCTACAGGAGGGGCGCAGACCTGCAGGAGAGGCTCACGATTATTTCGGGGAAGAGGCTGCTTGAGAGCAAAACCAGACAGTATGCTGTATTTTGGTAAATTCTGGTATGACCGTGGACTTGGGCACGCTCCTGTGCCCTGCAGCCAGAGAGGTTTGATGCCGGTGGAGCCCATGTTCTCCTGTCCCCAGAACCCCGACAGCTCCCTGGTGGGACTTCTCAGGAGCTCCTGGCCCTGCGGGAGCTATTACGAGCAATATTACAACTGCGATTTTTATTCAATGGAAAGCAGGGATGAGAATAGCACGTCCTGGAAGTCCTTATATCGCTGAGCTGCCTCATGCCGACGCGAGGCTAGGTTTCCTCTGGCCGTGCTAAAGGATGAACAGAGACAGGTGCTGTGAAACAGATAGCGGCGTTGGTTCATTCATAAGCAATTTGTTCAGTAACACCCTGAACACAGCTGCGAAGCAATGCGAGCACAGAGTAACCCAGCACTTTGTTTACAAAGTCTAAGCAGTTGAAGATATCATATCCCTCGTGGAGGTATCTCGCAGTGAATTCAATCACAAGCACAAGTAAGGAAGAGCTGCGAAGCCCCATTTTGGGTAACCTCTCGTGTACAAACAGCAATAAAAAGCGCTCTCCCTGCCGTGCTGATGGAAGGGAAGTGGCTGCGCTGTAGGAAGAAAGTTATTTGTCCTTTATACAGAAGCTCAATATCTACAACAGAGATCTTTCTCCTACTGCCTGTTACTGCCTCCTTACCCTGCTCCCTGGGATGCTGCTCTCACGTGGAAAATACTGTTCACTGTAAGACCAGCAGTGTGACACACCACCACGAAAAACACTAGTTGTGTAGCATCACGGACTGTTTTCTAGCCAGGAGGAGTCATAGCAATGCCACAGGCTGGTGGGGACGAGAGGACCAGAATAGGTTGGGTACCGTGGAGGAACAAAAGATTCCAAGGGCAAACCAACCCAAAACTTCTGGTTCTTTATTTCTACCTGGTACCGAGGCTACCAGGGGTGACTTCCCAGCAATGAATGCCATCACTAGACCCGCTGGAAGCGGGGAAAGATAAGCTTTTTTTTTTCTTTCTTTCTTTTCTTTTTTTCCCCTCTAGATCAGAACCTTCACTTTCTTCTGATACTTCAGAAGTCCTCAGGTGGATGTGAAATTCCACTTCATCTCCTTTTAATAGCTTTTGTTGCTGTGTTCAGCCAAGCAAAGAGCTCCCTTCCCTGCTGGGCAGGGCAGCACAGCGCACTGAGACGAGTTGTTTCCCTGTGGAAGTACTGTTCCTCTCACCAGCCCTTCACTGCAGAGGAAGAGGTGGAGGTTTCTCTTTCGCTTTTCTTGTTTATGTAATGTTGGGCAGAGGAGCCTCAAGCTTTAAGGAAGGCTGGTCCTGTTCCGTTAATCCAGATGGATGAAATGCAAGGGAGCTAAAAGGTGTGAATCAGCGTAAGAGGTCTTGGAGACCTGGGGTTTGTGGCCCTGCTGACTCACTAAGGTGGTCCTCTCCTCCCTGTTCTTTCTGTATAGTCTCGCTACCAGATGTTTACACCATGAGTTTCATTTTCTTTCTTTCTCAAACTGCAGCTTCAGCTCTCTCTTCCCTCCTTGCCTGCGCAAGTTGGCTAGACATGGTCTTCTTAGGTCTAAGGAGCTGAGCGAGCGTGAGGAGGGAAGAGCAAAGGTCCTCAGGAGAAAATGGCCTTCTCGGGGCAAAGCCCCTCCTGACAGTATCACGACCCTGAGAAGGTTTGTCCCACCGACCCGCCGTTCCCGGCCGGGCTGTGCGGCCGCCCGGCTGCGCCCGGAGCCTGCCACCAGCCTGAGGCTGGGAGGGGAGACTCACCCCGGGAGTCTGGGAGATGCTGAAAGCAAACCCAGGTCCCCAGGACGCGCGTGCCCTGCAGAGAGCCGGGCGGCTCTTCCAGCAGGCCAAGCCTCTGCTGTGGGAAGTGAGATTTCATCCACGCACAAACTCCCCCCGATTCCACTATGTCCTTTCCCGCGCCTGGGCCCCCTCCAGCAGCTCTCACCGCTGAGAGCCACTGCCGCAGAGGGCCGTCGGACCTCTCCACGCTCGCTTGGAAGGGGAAATAACTCACCTGTAGTTATACTGGAAAAGCTTTTGGTAGACGGCATGGGGTAGGGAGAAACAGGTTGCCATCAGCCAGATAACAGAGATGCTCAGCACTCCCTTCGTTAGTGACATCCTCTGCTTCAGCGGGTTCAGGATGACCTGCAACAGAGACTTCACCGTGACTCTTATTGCGCAGGAGAGCCACGTCCCTTCACCAACGCACACAGCAGAGGCATTTTATGACATGATCGAATGCTGCTAAGAAAATGATAGCCGTGATTAGGAAACTGTCCTGCTTATTAGAGTGACCTGGAAAATGGGAAACCTTGAACTTTTCAGTCTGCTCTGAAGTGCTTTCAAATTAACTTTTTCTTCTATTTTGTTCTGTGAGGACCATTCTCCTTAAATTGTGGGTTACATTAGGTAGCGAAAAAAGAAGATATCTACACAAGTCTCTTCACTTGTGGGTATGTTTGTTTATTCTATATGAATTACATAAAGAAATGTCTCCTATTTTAACTGAACCTATGAAGCTGAGCCCTCCTCCCCTCCTTTGAGGCATTAACTCTCCTTTTATGAAATTTTCTTTGTAGATGAAAAGGTAAAGAGCTTATAAAATCTGAGAGTCTGGAAGATACTATTTGACTGACAGCACAGGAAAGGAGAGCGATTGCTAGAGATGAGCGGGGCTGCCCCCTCTCTCCTGCACCGGCAACGCAGCGAGCGTTTATCAGAGCAGGCAGCTGACACAGCCCGGCTGCTGGGTCTCCTCACAGCTCTGAAGTGTCCGCCCCGTATTTCCAACAGAGATTTCCCACTCTGCCGCTCCCCTTTATACCAGTCCAGCATTAGGCCCACAGTTATACCACGGGACTTTAGTCTCAGAATTTCTTTTCACTCCAACTGTCCTGCAACCTGATGATGCAGCAAATGCCCAACGGGAAAAGAAGAGCTAAAGAACAAAGGGGCAACTAAATCAGAATTTAAGCTCAGGATGCTACAGACTGGTGTTCTACGGGTTTTGGGTGGTAAACTAAAAAGCTTGGAAAAGTCCCCTGTGCAGCTGAAGTAAGACTTTGCACTCAGCGTTGGCTCCGCTGTCTTTCAAGGCCCCCAATGTAAAACAAAGCCTCTTGAATCAACTTGCCCTGCCATACTTGGGGGCTAGGCTGGATCTGGCTCTTTTCAAACTACTCGAAAAACGGGTCCTCACCCCTTTCCATTGAAAGCCTGGGAGTGTCCTGTGAAACCACATTTTGTTCTCTCCCTCCTGCCCCATACCTGGGAGCCTACAGAAGTCCATCAAGCCTTCCTATCCCTGACACACGAGGAGGGGGGTCTTTGAATTTAGCGCTAGAGCCTTCTCACTGGATATGGGTTTAATCCCCAAGATTCAGCCACCTTGAACCCATGGCTCGACCGAGACTGATTGGGAAGAGCCTTGCAAGGGAACGGCAGACGGGCGGTGTTTTACCTGGTGCCTGTCCAGGGCGATGGCTGTCAGGGTCAGCGTGGAGACGTGGAGGGAGCAGTACTGCACGAAGCGGCTGATGTGGCACATGGCCTTTCCAAAGACCCACGTGCTGTTCACAAAGCGAACCTGAGGGGAAAACAACAGGTCATCAGCCAGCGAATGTACTGAAAACAAATCCACGGGGAAACCCTTTGGGGCCCACCTGAGCTGGCTCGTGGGTTTTGGCTGGCTGGCTGGGCAGCTCCACCTGAAACCCAAAGAAAGATTAGCTACGCTGGATTTTGAAACACCTTTACATGAGAGTTTATAAGGTCAAAACCCACAGATTAAACGAGTGGTGCTGTCGCAGCCCTCCTGGCCTATTCGTGTAAACACCATTTGTGAACAGCGGTAATGACCTTTTGATTATACTATATTTGGAAAAAGTGGACGCAGTTTTGGTCACACAAACCCCCCTTCAGGTCTGGAGAGCTTTCACTGAACACTCTACCCAACTGGCAGCTCTGAAAAGCTTGACTACTTTCTTCCAGTCACCCGAGTATGACTGGCATTCAAGTTGTTTTGACCCACTAAGTTTTAAGTGTGACTCCCTAGTGCTTTCCTGTGTGTACATTAAAAGCACACGTTCGTCCAGGCGCTTACTCTGCATTCCCCAAGAAGCTCTTGCTGTGGCTTGGTGGCATACCTGGGGAGACCTTAGACTCTTTTAGGAGATACAGAGTCTAAAGGAGCAAAGGGAGCCCACAGGTTGCTGAACAGTGTTTTACATGCCTGGCAGAGTTGTCTGTTAGGCTTGATTGTGTTGGGTTCACGCCTCAGTCCTAGAAGAGCATGCACAGAGAGGGGGTGACCACCAGGCAGAGCATTCCTGGGAGAGACTCCCCTCCTGGCTGAAGGGACTGCACGGTGGGCCACTACTTACCAGGGTAAAAGGCGTGTTGAGCAGTGTGATCATAATGTCAGACACTGCCAGGTTGACGATGAAAAGGCTGGTAGCTGAGTGCATCCTCTTGTTCTTCAGCACCACGTGGCACACCAGCATGTTCCCAAAGAGAGACATGATGATAATGACCGAGTATGCCACGATTAGGAGAGCTTTCACTGTTGGTTTCTGGGATTCCGGCTCGTATTTAGCCAGCTCGGCAAATTTCTCCCACTCAACAATGCGGCTGTCTGTCCAGTTGAAGGTGGTCCTGTTGGTTGCTTGGTAGATTGACATGAGTTTGGCCAAGGAAGAGTAATGGTCAAACTCCTCAAGAAACCCCACCATCTGTGACCTGTATGACTGAAGCAGCAAGCGAGGCATGGTGGGTTAACCTGAGTCTTCACTCAGCTGGAGGCTGCTGGGATCACAGCTCCAGCTGACATAGCAAGTGATCCATCAGCTTCAACTGCTCGGTTCTTTAGGAAGCCAGTGAAGATGCAGCTGCCTTTACAAACACCACCTTAAAACGGAAAGCTGGAGGGAACCTCTAAGGTGCAATGGGTTCCCCAGGGACAGAGGCGGCACTGGGGAGCAGTTCCAACAGGCACGTTGGAAAGGGGCTGGTTTGGGACCGCACGCTCTCAACCCCTTCACATATCAAGAGCAGCAATAGCTCCACAGGCGGGCTGGAAAGAAGAATTAGTTATTACATGTAGCAAAGGTAGGAAAACCTCAGGTAGGGTTTGATGTTGTTTTAATCTCACGTCAGCTTTTTCTTTGTTCTCACCTGAGTCCATTTTTCCTCTAAGTTCCACAGAAGGCTGCACTGTTGGTGCTTTCATCCTCTACTTCAAAACACCTGGTTCTTTTCTGTTGAAAGGTAAAGGCAGAGCCATTTGGGGGATCATTTTTTAAGAGCAGAGGTAGCTTTTGTCTGCATCTAACCCCAGCAATTATCCTAAAGCAATTCAGAACCTGGAAATCACATCAGAAGTTGACTTTAGTCTATCTCATATTTTCTCCTCCAAACAACAACCAAATTCTGCTTCCAGTGTTTCAGTGAGAAAACGGTCTTTCCTGCAAAAGGCAGGACTTGGCAGTAGAGGCATGCAACTCACAGAGGAGCCACTTACACCATGTACAAACCAACCAACACACAGCACTAGATACACAAGAACAATTCCCTACAGACAAAAATCTCTGCTTCCTCACCTTTTCCAATACCCATTTTTAGATATTTCTGGTGATTGTAGATTGCATCGATCTACTGATGTTAGGTGGAACCTATTAACTGTGCACACCGGTATTCACAGATATGCTACATACGGCAGGAGAAAGCCGTTCAGAAGCTCTGTTGGGTTCTCCGAGAGGGTGGCTGGTTCGTTTGGTACATGCCATTCCCGTCAAGCCCCGTGGCTGTGTGCACAAATCAATGGACCTCACACGGTGTGAGGGATTAATAAGCAGAGCTTCCAGAGCGCTAAAAGGCTCCCCGATACCTGCCGACACAGCAGGCTGGCAGGCCTGCTCGCTGCCTGGCAGGTGGTGGCCTGAGGCAGGCACCCAGGAGAGCCCAAACCAGCACACCGCTCAGCCACGGCGCCGGCCTCGGCTGCAAACACCCCCACGCAAGAGTCGGCGAGCGACTGTTTTCTGTCGGAAATAAGGTGCAGGGGACTAAGTGTGTGTGTGTTTGTACCCATACTTTCCCATATTACAATCTGCTTTGGCTTGTCTGCTTACTCCTTGGAGTGTCGGGAATACCGGAGGACCTACGAGAGGATGCCTCTCAGAAGTGGATGGTAAAGCAACTTGGTGGGGTGGAAGGAGGGAGGAATCATCCAGGAGATGGAGAGAAGAACAAACCTTGAAAAGAGGCTATGGCTGTTTCCTGGGGAAATTTATGAGTGAAAGAAGACTGGGCAGGACAGAGAGAATGACAAACGCTCGCGGATTCTGCTAGAGCAAAGCAGCTGTAATGCAGCAGGCAATTCAGCTCCTTGTTGTTCTCCCAGTGCTGATGGTATTGGGAGCCTCAGGACCAGCGCTAGACCAGGTCCCAGTCTGAGTGTCTCACAAGACATGAACCTGGGGAGCTGCCATGAAACCGGGAGCAGAGCTGAAACCAGGGAAAGGGATCATTCACCTCGTTTGAAAAAGGCTGGCACACGGGACTCACTGCAGCGAAACACCTCTGTCTCAGATAGGAGCCTGGCACGAGTCAGAAAGGACTTAATGCTTACACAGGTAATGAGAGAATCCAGAACTACATCCCTCTGGGCTTCTGGGCCAGGAGAGCAGACAGGCTCTCCACTCCACTGAGGCCTTAAGAGACCTGCGAGGTTTATCCCACGCCCGGGTAAGGCGCACAGAACTCCACACCCCTTTACTGTCCGCTGTGGTGTATACTGAGGGTATCATTCTTTATGGCGCATGGCAGCTCTCAGTGAGCAGTGAGAGGGACCTAAGGGTAATGCAGCATGTGTGTAACAAAAAAATATTATTTTAGTCAGCTCCAGCTGAACCACTTTGATCTTTGAATAAGCACAGCTGGGATATTCATGCTACACTGAAATGCCATCACTGAGCTTGAGCGAGGATGCTGTGGTGTGACAGATGAAACCACCTATTGCCTTCCCTGCACCAATTTACATTAGGCTCTCATGTGGAAACTTGTCTTTGCTGCCATGAGATGAGGCCGAGTTTCAAGAAACTGCTACAATGCACGGGTGAAACCAAATTTGCAGCCTGTATGCTTCAGACTGGTGGATAAGAAGAAGAAACCGTGTGCAGATTATTCAATTTAAAAAAGCCAAACAGGCTTTTCTCAAGTGCCCATGTGTTTGAGAAGCCCATTTCTCAAGGACTACCTGTACGACCTGCACTGTTGAATAGCTCACAGTGATCAGGGAACCATGGCCCTAAACGTGGATGATGAATAGGGACATCTCTTCTTCCTTGCTACATATAGCCATTTCTCTTGTGCCTATGTCCAGGTCCCTGTACAATCAAAACAAAAAGCTGATCTATCTGAAAATTAAATAAACTGTTTTCAGCTGGATCGGTTTCCTGACCTGACCCACTGTATGGCCAAACCTTGTTCTTTCCAGGGAAGGTGCTAGGAACAAATCATAGAAACACAGAATATCTCAAGGTGGAAGGGCCCCATAAGAATCACCAAGTCCAACTCCCTGCTCCTGCCAGGAGCACCTAACACTAAACCGTATGACTAAGAGCATCGTCCAGACGCTCCCTGAACTCTGGCAGGCTTGGTGCCGTGACCGCTTCCCTGGGGAGCCCAAGGAGGATGGAAGAGCTTAAGGTGACGGAGCTGTAACTTGATGTTCTAACATGGAATTTCTCCTCAGATCTTTCTGTATCCAGTAAAACATTACTTTCAGTAACTGTGAAGCTCTCGGCATTGGCTGCTGCCTTGGACACGACCACAGGTGCAGCAGAGAGGCTCTCCTGTTCTCCTGAGAAAGGGTGTGTTTAAACGCAGCTTATCCTGATGAGTTGAAATACTATGGTTTCATGCAATACGAGAGTTTAGCTTTCAGTTTTTATAACCTGATATAACCTGAAGGACCAGAGAGGAAGAGCCTGCCGCAGCACAACTTTTCCTAGCTCCTCTAGTACCTGGTTCCAACAGGCTGGCTGCATCCCCCTACTCGCTCCGGCAGTCATTTCTTCCTGGTGCAGAAAGGTTACCCTTCCACTCTGGCAACTTTAAAGACACCTTTCCAAGCGCAGCCTGCCAAGCGGTTTGAATCCTCAACAGAAATCAACGTTTCTCTCACTGAACCAGATAAATCTTTACATAGGAGTATATACGTTGCAAGCGCAAGTTACACGCAGTTTCCCAACAAAGCCCAAGGAGAAAAGAACCCTCATCACTTACCCCCCCC
>NW_009224407.1:2680-2965 GCF_000690835.1 Fulmarus glacialis | reverse complement strand
CTGGCCTGCCCGTGCCCCTCCACCCCCTGCGCCGGGAGGGGGCTCTCAGATGTAAAAAGACTTTTGAAACTGAAAGGCAATTCATGTAAGTGAAATACTTCAAGGCCTGAAATTCCCTGTAGGACCCCAGAAACTCTAGAAACACAGAGCAGGGAAGAAATCTTCAAATCCCTCTTTTAGAATTGAAATCATTTTATAGACTACCAGAGCTTGAATAAATGTTGGAGGAATTTTA
The DNA here is from genome assembly GCF_000690835.1 of Fulmarus glacialis. Lineage (NCBI taxonomy): Eukaryota > Metazoa > Chordata > Aves > Procellariiformes > Procellariidae > Fulmarus > Fulmarus glacialis. The sequence continues at coordinate 2,730 of NW_009224407.1, read as the reverse complement.
ATGAGTGCAGGTATTTCCTGCCTATAAATGATTGTCACCCAGTGAGAGGA
>NW_009224407.1:417-2520 GCF_000690835.1 Fulmarus glacialis | reverse complement strand
GGCGGCCGTCGCATCAGCCCTCGCGATGAACACATGCCAACACCTGCAAAAGCGTCTTGGCCACAGATGTGAGAGCCGTGACCCCGCGCCATCTCCCTCCTCCATCCAGGCACAAGTGGGCACTGGGCGTTCCCACAAATCCCCCTTCAGAGCTGTCCATAGAGCGGCGGGGAGTTAGGGAAAAGTTAATCCTGGAAATGACCTTTAGAAGGGAACTGTAGTGCAGATAATTTATTGCATAGAAATGAAAGCAAAAATAAAATCTGCATCCCTAATTTCTTTTTCCTTTCAAAGCTTGGTATCTGATTTTGCAAACTGTATTATATATGTTTACATTTCTATAAAAGCAAGTGCTCCTTGGAGGAGCAGCTTAGGTAATTCACATTTGCATCATGTGTAGCTATGATAAATAATAAATATGTAGCTGATAAATGGTACTGTGCAACTGGAAGACCTATTTTTTATTGAATGGCTGACTAAATACTCATGTAAAAGTCATAACTTGATGCTTCTTTTACCCTGGGGCTGCAGTAATTTATTGTCGTAATTTATACACGCTGCCTTGGTGAGGGGACAGTTTTAGACTAGCCCAGGGACTGTCCTGTCCCACCGGATCCTCCCTTTGGGTGCGTGGAGGGGGTCCCAGGGGACATGCAATGAGCAGAGAGGTGCGATGGGTCAAACCCCAGTGTTTGGGGTGAAATGGTGCCATGAGAGCAGGGAAAAGGCAAGCACAGAGTCACCCCCTGGCACTACGTGGAGCTGCGGTGCATGGCACGCGGTGCACGGCACGCAGTCATGGCAGAGCAGAGGGACCATCCTCCCCAGGACCCCGGCATGGGATGACGCGCAGGAGGGGACCTCGGCTGCTCTGGCACCGCCAAGTCCGCACGGTGCCCTCGCACCATCAGCTCAGAGCCACCCGTGCACAGGCACCCGCGGCAGAGGCACCCGCGCGTCGCAGCACGTGTTCTCCCGCACACCCGGGTGGAAGCAGGAGCCTGTCCTCACCTCTGCCCGTGTCCCGTTCCTGGTGGACAATAAATCCCCATCCCAGGGCTGGACCGCTCTCATGGGGATGTGATTTTAACCCCGCGTGGATCAGGAAATCTCTGCCCTGCCCACCCCACGCTGACTTCATTGAAGCTGCTCTGAGGAATTCACTGATAGCCTAAAATCTGCAACTCAGGCAGGAAAACTGAGGTTCATAAAGCAAAGACCTGCTGTCCAGCCTGTGAGACAGAGACAATAAATCCTGCCATGTACAACAGCTGAAACTTTTCTTTAAAAAATGTACAGAGGACAAAACCATCCCTCCCAAAACACAAGTGGGGCCCATCACTGCCAACGAGGAACAGGATTAATTGGAGAGGGAATTTAAGAAATATATTCCAGGCAATATTCTGCCTTTGATAATTTAGAGGCAGCCATGATAACCACTATTTGTACATGACAGTCATATGAAATAATAAACCTTGCTAGCTATAAACATTACCAAATTCTGACACTATTGATTTATTATGTCTAACAGTGACATCAAACCGAACAACTGACAGAAACAATGTTACAGCTTTAAGAGCAGTTTGTCAACGATTAATTCTGCCAAACGGGGTTTAGTTTTATGCTGGGACTGCTTGTCTAGCAGTTGTCAATCCAAGCAAAAATTACTACTGCCACACGTCTGCTCACGCCAGCCCGAGGCGCCGCTCCGCTAGCCCTCATTACCCCTATCACTGCAAATACAGATGCAAGGCCAGTCCCTATTTAATATGCGTGTTAATTATGCAAATTATTAATTGGGCTGGTGCTTGAGGACTTGTGTTTATGCCCAGATTAGAGTCAATAACTGTATCACACAGCATTTTAAGCCTGACCTGTGACAGAAATAAAGCTGTGCTGAAAGCGACATTTTCTCCTGCCTGTGCAGCGCTGCGGTTCCTCGCCGTGCCGGCTGCGGCGGCTGCAGCGGCTCCGCTGGGCTCCGCGCACCGCGAGAGTACGAGGATCGCTCCCGCTGGCAGTGCGAGGCTGCGTGGCACTGCCTGGCACAGTGGGCTTGTTTGCTCCCAAACATACCCTCGTCGGCACTCCCAGCTTTTTCCA
>NW_009224407.1:0-360 GCF_000690835.1 Fulmarus glacialis | reverse complement strand
ACACTGGCAATAAAAAGTGTATGACATGATACTATACGTTGTAAATTTGTTTGATTTTTTTTTTAAATCAAATACATTTAAAGGCGCAAAGATAGAGGGTAAAGCTATGAGGCTTTTCCAATTAAAATTTACAGCAGACAATGTTGTAAATTTTATACAGTTGTAATGCTTGCTGCAGTGGTGCTGAAATGGGAACTATTGATCAGCCTGATTTCCCAGGATACACGAGGGGGAAACAAGGTATTGCACAAGCAGAAACAAAACTTTCATTTGTAAAGCCTTCTATTATACTTTACTGCCCTCATTTGGTTCCAGATGCATCTCTCTCAGCAGAAGAAATAAGGTCAGAGCCTCTTCCCC
>NW_009224406.1:407-807 GCF_000690835.1 Fulmarus glacialis | reverse complement strand
CAGGGCGCAGGCAGGGCCGAGCGCTAGGCTCAGCAGACGCGTCCCCAGCCCTCCTGGGTGACCTCAGGCGCTCGCCTCGCTGGGACACGTTCCTCCCCTCCGACCCACCGTGTCGAGCGTCCTGTGCTTCCCCTTCGCAGGGAGCCCCTCTGGCCACTGCATGATCACGGGGGCAGCCCTCTGGCCGCTCGTCACCGCTCTGACGGCGCTGGCATCCAAACGCTCCAGGAGGTGAGTCCCGGGATGGGGAAGCCAGAGTTTGGAAATGTCCAGAGCAGCTTTTGGAAGAGGGAAGTGTGATGTGGGACGCTTCCCCAGCAGGCAGCAGCCGCAATGGGGTGGGAAGGACGCCTTCCCCTCCCAGCGGGACAGCTCCTGCGGAGCAAAGCTCTACCCTGGC
>NW_009224406.1:0-243 GCF_000690835.1 Fulmarus glacialis | reverse complement strand
TGGCTGCCTCCCCACTGCTGCCCCTCCTTGCCTTCTAGCCTGGCGGTGAAGCTGAGCCCCTTCAGCACCTACGCCCTGCTGCTGCTGGCCCTGGGGCTCTCGCGGGTCTTCGTCCTGGCCCACTTCCCCCATCAGGTGGTCAGCGGCATCCTGGTGGGTGAGTGGGGCTGGGGGGGACATTTGGGACTCCCTCCACCCGCAATCCAACACCCACCCCTGGGCCAGGGTGTTTTGGCCACCTTC
>NW_009224405.1:9139-23094 GCF_000690835.1 Fulmarus glacialis | reverse complement strand
GTGTCATCTGCAAACTTACTGAGGGAGAAGGACTTGTGGGGCCTCTCAGACCCCCCCCAAAGCAGGCAGCTGTACCTCACATCCACAATAACACAACTGGAGTACTCCTAGACACCTTACTCATGACAACTAAGGCTTCCCGTGACGGTGGAATCGGGCAAGGTTTTGAGCATGAGACTCCCAGCCTTGGTACTTGCTCCTTACGGCTTGGGGTCTTAGACTACTTCATTAAATACCGACACCTCTGGAAATCAGGCCACCCCTTTTCAATTCCAGCTGGAATCCTGTACTTGAGAAACAGTATTTTAAAATATCAGCATCTTGAAGATTTAGTAATTTATCTACCTTACAGTCTTGCTGTGCGTACTGATTGCGAGTGTGCATGGCCCAGGATGATGAAACGGTTATTGGTATGAAAATACCATTACTACTAAACGATCCTTTCTCTCTCTCACATTTTGTTTGGAAATGGCTGTCTCTTATTTTTCATTGCATCTTTCGGGCAGTACAAATCTTAATAAGGAAATGACTGACATTAATAAGGCAGTAATGTGTTTTCCGAACCATCACTTAGTGGCAGACACTAGGAATAACTAAGACACAGGTAATGGACAATTAAAAGAAAGATGTTCACGTGACATGGTTTATTTTTGTCCACGTATTTCTCATCAAGAAACATATTCTTGAGTGCAAGAACTGTCTCCAAATAGCTGATAGGGAAAAAAATGCCTAATACAAAAGGAATATTTGATACATCCACAAATGATACAAACTTTTCTTTTTTTTTTTAATCCAGAGGACGTATGGCAATATATTGTTAGTCAATCAAAAAGTAACATAACATCCTTTAAAAAGAAGTACATCTAGGCTACATGGAAAACTTGATTTTAAAATCAGCCTACCACTTTATACTCACTAATAAGCACAACTTCACAAGCAAAGTTACTTGAAGACAAAAATAACGGTTTGATGAGATGGTACGAGGGACCAGTTGGCTATCTTGCCGCCATTACTACCTTTTACAAAGTTAAAGATGGGCCTCTGCACTTTGCTGAATAAAGACAGGCTTCAACTGCCTTGCAATTATTTGTGGACATTTAAAAAGTTATTCTCTAATTCATTATTCAGAGAGACAGTTGTGAGCACAGTAAATTAGCTGGATGATAGGTGGACTGTACATGCTCTGAATTAAAGTAATCACAGTTTTATTTTCTCCGACAGGGATTTATTCAGTCAAAGCACAAATGAATGATGTAAATATGGGTAAGCAAGTAATTATTGCAATATTGCTTCAGTTCTGGAGATGTTTTGCATTCGTTTCTGTTTGAAACCTGACTGCTTCAGACCTCAAGAGTCTGTGAGAAGGAGACAGCACAGCTGACAAGAACAGAGCAGCAAAGGCTACGGGAGCCCTGCTTCCATCCAAACGCCTGCAAGAGCCCAGGCTGGAACGCAGAGGTGAAAGGCTGGGCAAACCCAGTGAGACACCGTGTCCCCGGTTCATCACGCAGCACCACCGTGCAAGGGGAAACCAGGAGGGGGCAAACCAGCGTGCTTCAAAGAAGATAGACTCCTTCAGTTTAATTTTTCAGATAAAATGGATGTTTTCTATCTTTAAAATATGGAAATATGCCCAAAATACAATTATATGACTTTCGGTAGGATACAATATCAATGATTATAAACAAGATTATATGTGATGTTTGATTTCTTCTTTTTCAGTGACTAGATACCTCTTTTTTCAGACAATCAAAGCTTTGGAGACTCTTTGGAGCCAATAATTCCGTAAAATCTTTGCTTTCTTCTATTTCCTCTGGTCTTTGAAGTCTGTAGGACAGTACTGAACTCTTGAATCTCTCTTTTTTTCTCGAACCTTCAGTAAATTGAAATACTGATTTTTGTGAGCTCTCTTCTAAATAACCATTGCCCTGATTTATAGACTCTGTTGGCCAAATTTCCTCTCACTCTTCCCAGTTGTGACCTCAGAATTGCCATGTGTGTGTTTTGCCGTGAAGCACTAAATGACTGGTCTCTGTAAACCGTTTTTGGCGTAAATGTCCTCACTCTGGAAGCCTTGGCAGTACACTCTGCCAATGGACTATGGTGCAGCACAGATCTCAATGGTTTGAAAACGGCTGTGTCTGGTTTTCCTTACCCTTTTGACATTTTATTTTAATTCAATTATGTGACTAAAAACCTTCCTCTTGGGAATTTGGCACTGGGAATGGGAACACTTATCTAACAGAGAAAACATGTAACTGTTACAGGCATTCAAACACAGATTTTTTTTCTGAGCTCTCTCTTAAATATTAGCCTCTCCTACTTCTAACCTATCTTTTAGGATGAAAATGGTAGTGTAAGCACATTCAAAGTATCTTCAGTTTAACATACTGCCTTTTGACTTCTGCTGATACTTGCCTCCTCTCACAGGACTTTTAGGGTAAGACCTATTTCACCTGCCATCAGCCAATGTTAAATATTTAGTCTCAGGTATTTCAGTTACCTCTGCAGTCAACAGAGAAAGGTGGGTACCTCCAGAGATGATTTATCCCCTCCTAACACAGCTGTCTGTGAGGCATGGAATGAGTTAATCTCTGAAGGTGTGCTCTAGTTGAGCTCTATACAGTTATATTCATTTTTGCTTGCAACCCGCTGCCACAGCCACCATCACCATCACCCCATTCTTGATGTCAATGAGGTTAGATCAAATGCAACTCAATGACTGACAGTCATCACACTGAGTACTTAACTGCCTGCACTTGGTAGATGCGCCTTTCTTTTCAGGGATTGGTGAGCAACACAGCAATCGGTCATAGTCTTTGATGACCAGCTGGCAAAGACATTTTCCCCAGATGACATGCATTACATTACTGGAAAAATTACTTGGTTGCATCACTTCTTTTACAAAATGCTGACTTTTAAAAGATGGTTATCTCTTTGGCATTTAAAAAGTTGAGTGCTTCTTGTCCTGTTGCACTGTTGTGCTGAGTTCTCCAGCTTCGTAAGTGTGGCTGCTCAGTGATCCATTGAGTCATTGGTTTATTGACATATCATTCAAAATAAATGACGGTCCAATTCATTCTTCAGACTTCTTTTGTGTCAGAGCTTTTGCCAAGACCTGTTCATTGCTGTCACTTGGCAGAGGACATTACGATGCCGTTTGGTGCATGGTAACCGTGGGGTTATTTGGTCCCTTCTGCTTCTGATCAGAACCAGAAGCGTTGAGAAATTCAGTGGTGGGTTGCCTGAGCCAAGAGCTTGATAAGTGATAGCAATTTTGCCCATAAATTGTAAGCTCAGACACCAAGAGTTTTAGAAGCAGGGGATGGAAATTAGGCTTTTAAACGTGTATCTAGATTCCAGTAGAAGGCGGCTGACTTCTTGCGCAGCATGAACTTGTAGGGATTCCAATCACCACAGTGCAGGTATTACAGGAGTGCAATCAATGTATATGAACTGCTGTAAAATCTAATATTGTCCCATAAATGCATGAAAAAAATGCTAACATTTCTCAGCTGTTGACATGGTCATATAGACTGGTAATTAAATGCTGGGGAAAAAAACAGAAATTAATGTCAAGTCTGGAAATACTGCAAGGAGGAATGTATAATGGGTGCTACTTTGATCAATGTTATTGGATGCAATGTTATCTAGTGTAATATACTATGATTAAATGCTTTAAGAGAAAAGATACCAAGTGCACTAATTAATTGTGATGATGACACTAAGTTGGAAGATGCCAAGTAACTGCACGAAAACGATATAAAGATACTTAGAGAATTTAGTAAAAAAGAAATCATAGAAAACTGTATGGAAACACATGAGAAAAATATAATCTGAAACAAATATTTTATGGGATGGAAACATTTTAGGACTCAAAAATATGGAATAATATAGGAAGTGCTTTTTACATATACACTTTGGGGAAAAAAGGGAAATTTGTCACTTCACACTCAGAAGTATCCCATTGTATGGTATGACTTTGCTGACTTAAGCGTATTAATGTCTGAATTAATGACAACATTTTGGGTTAAGAAAAAATACTAACAAGCTGGAGGGAATGGCAGCAAAGTGTTGACAGGGCAGGAGCAAATCTATGAAGCTGGGCTATATTAATTCTTGCCTTTTGAGCCCTGAAGACAGTGGAAGTCAACTACAGCAGTTTGCTCAGGACCACGTCAGTTGGGTTTTGAGTATCTCCAGGGATGGAGATGCCACAACCTCCCTGGGCAACCTGTGCCAGTGCTCAGTCACCCTCACAGTGACAAAGTGTTTCCTGATGTTCAGAGGGACCCTCCTGTGTTTCAGGTCGTGCCCATTGCCTCTGGTCCTGTCACTGGGCACCACTGAGCAGAGCCTGGCTCCCTCCTCTTTGCACCCTCCCTGCAGGTATTTGTACATGTTGGTAAGATCCCCCTGAGCCTTCTCTGTTCCAGGCCGAACAGTCCCAGCTCTCTCAGCTTCTCCTCATATATCCAGTGCTCCAGACCTTTAATCATGTTAGTGACCTTTCACTGGACTTGCTCCAGTATGCCCATGTCTTATACTGGGGAGCCCAGAACTGGACACACCATTCCAGGTGTGGTCTCACCAGATGTTGTCCTACCAGTGCTGAGTAGAGGGGAAGAATCATCTCCCTTAATGTCAACGGTTGTAGGATGGGGTCCCTTAAGAATGACGCAATTTAAAACTATGTCATTTAAAGCATACAAACAAAAAAGGGAAAGATACGAATTAGGGAAAAGTAAATGGCTAAACAGTAAGGAAAGACGTGACAATAATAAAAAAACCCTGTAAATTAAGCAGAAGAACAAATACCTGGATGGTGGAGGCACTATTTTCTCTGAGAAATTATGGCAACTGTACTAACCGAAGTCACTTGGAGTTGTATTAAGCATAGCCAGACCCAAGCACTGGGAACAAACACTGGAACTGGCAGAGGGAAAAACAATGTTAGAAAATGCAATATGTCTCTTCCATTTTTAACTTCCAGGAACATGTGTTGCTTCTTTTCTGAATGCTAGCAGATGTCAGCGCCCTGCAGACTGGTTTCTCAGTGGAGGAGAAATCAGAGTGGATATAGTCTAAAGGCAAATTGAGTAATTTACATTTAGACACTCATCCTGGAGCAGAGATTGTCATAAATAACATGCAGGCGATCCCTTTTTTCAAGACAAACCCCAATGCCCTGTTCCCAGGGAGCAACTTCAATCAAAGATATCGGCCGAAAGGAAACTCTCCGGCCTCTCACACGGCACTGCCCTCATCAGAAAGGAGTATTAACATGTTTTTTTTAGAGATGCCAATCTCTGCCTTTCCTAGCGCACAATGACATTTTGAAAGCAGTGCCACCTGGTGACACCTGCCAAACAACACTTCGCTGCTCAGCAGAGCATACACTGCCTCAGAAATACCTCAAAGGAGGATACGGAATTGAATGAAACCAAAAGAAAAAAAAAAAAAAGTGGATTTTTTTCTGTATTTCCTTTTATAACTCCTTGTCAAGTTTCCATATGCAAAAATCTTTTCTTTTTTTCTGAACAGTGGTGAGAGCAGGCGATGGTTTTAATCACTGGCATCAGTTCCTGCCTGCTGGCACCGTAATTTACCTCAGCAGAGTGCAGCCCTCCCCTGCGATAAGCTGCCGAGCTACCACGAGTTATGGATCCTCTCGCTAACAGCGAGGCTGACCCATAACCAACAGTCTCCACGCTTGGTACAAAGCGGGTTTTGAAGCACAGTTAAGCTGACGCAGGAGTGATCACACAGCCTCTAAATGCTGCAAACACCCAAACACAGGCTGGGGCAGCATCTCCTCCTCACACGGCCGACACAACGGTTTGGTGATGCTGGCCACTGCGAGAGCGAGCCTTCTGCGCCAGGAGCGGACCCCAGACAAATCTCTACGTCGGGGATTATTTAGAGGAGGTGGGTCAGCTCTCTTGTGTTTCAGATGCTACTCTGTCAGAAGAAATCCCACCCTCATTCACTGGTATTCATCCCTCTCTCTAAAACAGCTCTTTTTTTTTTCAGATTCAGTTCCACATCAAACTATAAACTGTAAGTGTAAGGGAGCCAAGAACCTGCAGGCTGAGAGGCAAGCCAAAGCAATACCTTCTCCATAAGCATCTCAAATGTGGCAGGGCTGTTACACAAAGCAAAAAGCTATTGCTTTAAACTGTCATATCCTTCAGCTGCTGTAAAAGTAGTCTTTTATCTGTCCTTTGGATCTATTTTTACCTGCCTATTCTCAAGTATCAACATCCAGCCAGCAGAGAGAAATCTGTTGCTGCTGAGGGTCTGTGCAACTGAAATTCCCCTTAGGCCCTATCTATGCCATCCTCTCTGTCCACTGAATGATTGACATTAATTACTTCAATCACAGCACGGACACTAGCTCTAGTGAAAGGGAAAGGGATTAAAGCAGGAGCAAACGGAGGAAATTTTCTGTGGGAGGATGCAACACCTCCAGACTCAACAGCAGCTTCTGCTGGAGCACTGTATGCTGCTAAAATCGATCCCCATGCTAGACCTATCTGGATGTTTGTAAGCATCCAGCCATCACAGTGTTCCAAGCCCAAGGACTGGATGTGTCATCCCATCCAAGTAGGAATATATTATCATCCTTGCCTTTAGAGAGAGAGATTAAGTAATCTCAGAGTCACAAGGAGCCCACGGGAGAGAGAAAACTGCATCCAGCTTCCCTATGGCTCTGGTCACTCCTCATCCATCAACGCGTCCTTCCAAAACCAAACCATCAACTACTTACAGACAAAAAAGCCACTTTTACTTCATAATTTCCTGACTAAAGAAGAGATGGCAGGTGAGTGAATACTGAATATTCATTCCCAGTGTATTTTCCTTGCACCGCTCATAGACTGGCATGAAGTCAAAGAGGCAGGCACCCCCCCACCCCTTTGTGTTCGTACTTACCACGTCTGATACATTTACATGTCAAGTTTGAAACACAGAAAAAAATGTAATTTGCCTAACCTATTTCTTCCTCGCCTTTAAAGACAAAACTGTAGAAAAGAACTTTGCTAAATGTTTCAGGTTGGTTGGTTATTTTTCTCCATCTTCCAATTTGCAAATCAAAAGACTTGATCATAAAAAGATTAAGAGCAGTCTCTGAAAAACAGAACACCCAGTACACATGCAAATAATAAAAACATCAGAAAAGAAAAATCACTTGCCAAATTTCCCTTAGACTTCTCGGGGGGTTTTTTGAGAAACAAACGTTCATTGAATTGGATCTGGGTGGTGTTTTTGATATATGTAATCATCTAGCTCCTGAAGATGAGGGTAAGCCTAGAGAAGCCAGAATACCACCATGAGAGGTTCAAAGCTCTTTAGCTACTTTCTTGTTTCTCTTTAAAACAGGGATTTTTCTTCCCATTTAAAGAGCTATTAAAACAAAGGGAGAGCTAGTGTCAATCCATGCTCTGGATCTAAATATTTTAAAAGGCAAGCAATAACACTGAAAATATCTGGATGCATATATTCCACCATGAGTCATTATACTTTAATATTTCTGTGTCTGGCAAATCACTGAGTGCACCACTATCTACTTTGTGAGATAATTAAGTTTAAAAGTCATAACAAATGTAAAATAACTTAATGAAACAATCCAAAAGCTATGCATTCACATTTTCCTTGGAATATTTTCTGATTACCCTCTTGCAAATTGTCAGCTACCCAGTGATAGTAAAACTGTTTGAATAATTTTAAGAGAAAAATCAAACACATTAACTTTTAATAATATTTTATGAGACTCATAATTCTTTGGGATATAATAACCTCTTATCCTACTGCGATTAGTCACTTGGATCCATCATGTTGGTCCCCTGGTATTCAAGACAATCTAAATTTTGAGTAATACTGGAATAGGTAGAAGAGATCCAAAATTAATATAGTCCTTTTTGCTTGTAATGTTATCCCTAATGGAAGCTTTTAAAAAAAAAAATTAAAACTGAACAAGGGAGCAAATTGTGAAGAACCAAAAGATGACGTGATTTGCAGGTGACAACACTGTGATGGGACCCTGGTACAAGCATTTAATTATTATCTTGAATAATCGCTGTTCTAATGATAGCTGTCTGACATGACACTGGACACCTCCTTACTGTCAAGGCCAGCAGCAAGAGGCAGGAAGACAGTAAATCCCTTTTCGACTTGATGGAGTGCAGGGAAATCTCACATGAACGTTAGCAGCCCTCACCTCACCACATCCCAGGCTGTGGGAGGTACTCTGTAGCTCACAGAAGACCGACGTATTTCTCCTGCGTTCTTGTCATCGGCACTGTTCGCAGTCACGTTTATCAATTTAATACCTTGGCTAATTTCACCCCAGAATAATGTTTGTTTACATAAATCTATTCTCCATGGTAAAATAGCTAATGCTTGAGCGTTTCAAATGTGACCCTATTAATGGCAGACAGGATGGTGAGAGCAGACGTCCTATAGAAAATTACCACACTCTCCAATTGCCTGTGTTAGTCCTGCCTGTCGGTAAGTGGTGATTAACACCCCGCTGGCTGCAGCTGTACTTCTCAATATAGCTTCTCTGAGTAGGAGGATGCACAGAGAGTACCTCATTACTATGTCTTTAAAGCTGTAAAGCAAGGAATAATGCAAAATAAATCCTTTAAACTAAAGGTCATAGACCGGAATACGTCGGCATGAACACCTGCTCGCACTTCTTTTTCTGATAAAATCACAAAGATAAGTGATTTATCTGCTTTTATTCCATTCCCTTTCATTGCAGGTATGCAGAGGCCACACAACTGGATATTAATAATTCTCAGCCATAGAGGTATGTTTTTATATAATGCCAGAAGAAAAGCTTAGGAGCTTAGCTAACAGGGTGCTTTGCTGGCTGAGACAGCAGAGCAGGCATTAGCTATTTCTCCTCCTTGCCCCAAGCATTTTGTTCAGCGCAGACTGTGGGAGAACAGACTAGCCATCCCGCCCCCTCCATGCTTCCAACACTGAAAAGTTTGTTCCAATTCAAGCCCCTTTTGTGTGCATGTTTAATCTGTAAACTGGCAGGTAAAATCTGGCTGTATTGCTAAGCTATAAAACCCCATAACCACAGACTTATATGAGAGAAAATTATTGCCTGACAATGCAAAGAAGTCCGCATGGTCACCACCTCAATCGATTTTGGTCTCCTTGTAGATAATGCTTCTGACAAGGGAGGAGGTGGTGGCTACCCTCAATCTCTATCTCTCCCTGTCTCTCACGCAAGCTCAGAGGCTGTGCAGTTACACAGCCAAGGGCAGACGACACCGCTGCACCACGTAACACCTGGCAGTGCTCTGGTGTGGTCCCACCAACTCCCTTTCTAGCTGGAGATAAACCCTTTGCCTTTTGCCAGACACAGCGCTACCTTGCACTCCCGGGCACTGCTGGGTGCTGCAGGATTCCAGCCCTGGCATGGCGGGGGGGGGGCATTGCCAGGCTGAGAGCGGGCACCTGGTCCTTTTCCAAAGGACCCAGCGCCCCTTGGAAAATCTAGTCCCACATATGAGCAGTGAACGTATCTAAAAATACACTCAAAAATGAGCGAGGCACAGTCTTTCTGCCCTACTGCCTGCCACGGGCACGCTGGAATAGATGCAGCTTCCACCACTCCATCTGCCACAGAGGTGAAAGTCAGTCTTGGGCAGACACCGACAAAGAAAAAGAAAAATAAAAAGAAGAAAGAAAACCTGACTGTTGCTGGTGAAAGAAGTACAGGCTGATTCAGAAGTACTTGGACGGGAAAGATTTTTACTCAACTGAGTCACTGCAAAGCAAAGCAAATCGATCACATCTCCCGCTGCCGCAGGAACTGAGCACAGCACCCCTTCAGATCACAAATGCCTCGTAAGACAGACGTGCAGACTGAGTTGTCCCCAGAAGACACCACCTCTCACTGAGCAGAACTATCCTCCCAGGCGCAGGGTTCACCCACGTCCAGTCTGGCCAAGCAGCCTGCCGAGAACCCTGCCAGGAGGAGAATCGGGAAAGCATCCACGTCGCATCTTGGTGACTGAAAGAAACAGTACAATGGGGACAGAGCAACAGCTCTGATAGCTCTGCAGAGCTGCAAGGTGATTTCTTAAGTCCTGGTTGGAGTACCGCAATATTTAGAAGTTGAGGGTAGATTTCCTGTGGTTCCCTGCTTGTCTTGCTGCTCAGCCAAAAAGATGTCAGTGATACTAGTCCTGACAGGCTCTGTGATCAACCAACATCTACCTTCTACCCTAAAGCACTTTATAGTATTATTGTAACTTCAGAAATTACCATGTTTCTGTAAAATTCACAAACACTGCTGTACATATAACCTGTGCCTTCTGTTTGTTTCTGAACTGGCTTATTCAGAAAGCAGGCACAGGGGGTCCTGCTGGGACTCGGGATTATTCTTTGTCAGCTCTCAGGCTGAAGACTGAGATGAAAGATCTCCTTCTTTCCACAGTGAAGGAAAATATATCCCGCTGGACCTCTGAAAGACTGGCTTCTGCCGTCTCCAAGAGTGCTGATGGTGCTGCGTGAAGAACAGCGAGCAAAAGCCAAATTCAAGTAAGACCAAGATATAGGCTGCAAGAAAGCAGGCAGCGCTCTCAAGAATTCAAAACTCTGCAATAGCAGCCCGTGTGGAGGACACCACTCCTTAATTCAGTAGGTTTACTGGCAGAGTCAGGACTTCTGGGACCCTCGAGGAGCCACAGAAGCCAAGGGCACCAAGTATCACTGGAGACGGGCAGACTGGCAGACTCTCTACTGCCCACCCAGCCTCTCGGCCCTCCCTCCAGGCTGCCTCTAGGCCGGGTCAGTGCAGGTCTTCTGTAGGTAAGGAGCTCTGCTTTCCCCTTATGTGAAACCGGGCAGCCTGGAGAAGACACATGATGAAAAAGTTCAAGGATATAATGAAACCACCACTCAGGCGTGTATTCTGCCCTGGCAAGGCATTTGGTATGTAGCGTGATTCAGCTTTCTGAACTGACATTTAATATTTGCATTTCCCTCTGATGCACACGGGATTATGCCTGGATACCTGACAAATCATCTTGCACTCTGTAATCACAACTGCCCGTTAGGATAATTAAACTGTCACCTAACGGGGGGAAGCTTATGAGTGCAGGGGACAAACCTGGACTACTGAACATTTTATTTATTTACTTACTTACTTTGTCACAGATAAGAATAGTCATGAAACACGTGCCAAACTGCAAACATTTAGCAGAGCTTTTCCTCAATGTGTCATTTACAGACAGAAGCACAGAAAAATTCGTAATTACAAGAACTCATCACTTCTAGAGAATTATAAGAAATAGAATATTTTTGCTTTTAAATACTTGAGAGACACTCAGCTAGTCTGGTTATGTCAGAAGGCTTTAGATTAGATTGATAATGCAAATATGTCAAACTTGCCCACCTGGAGAGATGCAGTACAATTAAGATTAATAAACATGTCACCAGGAAAAGCTTATGTACCAGAGCCTGCAGATTTGCTGCTCGAATTGTTGAGGCGTTCTTGGGAAAAAAAATCCTTTTAGAACAAAAATGTGAGATAAGTTCAGAAGAGAGAGTCCTGACCGCCGCAGTCCTTATTTACCCTCAGAAACTATTTGGGGGGAACAGGAAACCCCCTGTTTCCCAGCATTGTTTTAAATCTGGAGGTACCAAGTGGGCCTCTGGGCTGTTCCCAGGCAACTGAGTTTACCTTCACCGAACACCTCTGTCCCCTGGAATGCAGAAGTCTGAAGGAAAATCTGAAATACCTATACTTTTGCATGCGTTTTGGCTGAAACGGCGAATAGAGGAAGCCCTCAGGCAGCAGCAAACTCCTTCCTCCCAAAAAAGCTGCACAGGAGGATGGCAGAACAGGCTGGGAAGTCACCCCGCGCTACCATCAATGGCCGAGGCCATCAGAGGATCCCGAAGAGAACTTACCGCCATCCAAGACAACTGGAGGAACATCAGAGAAATCAGTCACTGATCAAGGCAATCCCCTTCAAAGCCACCCTGGCCGTATCACTGTACTATGGGCCTGTCTTGCCATTGCCATGTCAGAAACAGCTCGCCCCTAAGCCAGGGTCCGTGCCGGGGGGGGACGGCAGTCCTTCCTGCACCCAGCTGAAGCTGTGACGGCCAAGAGCAGTGAAGACAGCCATGCTCCTCCACCCCACACGCCCTTGCCGAGGCGGCGTCAGACCAGGCTGGCAAGCATCAGGACAGACAACCGAAAAGAGAAGGATGCCACCATCCTCATCTCTCAGATGTATTTTTTAAGGCTGGTTGGAAGTACATGCCAAGGACCTCCATCAGTCAAACTCAGGTCCCTTCTTCCATGGCTATTCTCACTAGGTTCGACAGCCAGAAAAAAACTTTTTTAAAAAAAATAAGCAGAGACTGTGATGCCGTCACTGAATTCAAGCCTCAACCACTCACCGTTAGGGAAATCCTATAGGGTGACCACAGCCGGTGAGGAACCAGCACTGAGGAGGTGCCCTCCGACCCGAGCCACGCTGGCGCAGACTGCGTGGAGATCCTGTTACACATGCTTAATGTATATTAAGTGTAACGTCTTTGATCCCATGAAGAATGATTATGCCTTATTGCATTAAAGGCATGGTTTGCCATGAGCCACCAAAAGTCATTATGGAGATTACTCCTCACCTGAAGATGAGCTGAAACACTTAAATCACACCTGAACCATGGCATAATTGCTGCTTTTCCCAACAATGAGAAAAATGTTTAATTAGCCATATATTTTTTTAATTTTTAAATCAATTAACCAAGTGAATTTAATGTTTTAAAAAAATTAAAGATTATGGGTTTTTTCTTAAGATCTATGATTACATTTTTAAATTAAAAAAGGTGTACAATTTTTGGAGCGCTTCCATAATTTCACTTAGACCCCAAAATAATTAATGACAATGCAGCAAGTTACCTTGGAGTATTTAAGTCTTCTTGATACTTTCATAGTCATTAACTATAACTCTATAGTACGCTCCTGGGAGCTCCACACCTAATTACATTTCATAGGTAAGAAAAGTTTTATTTAAGTATTCATACTGAATGCATTCTCTCGTGAAAGATTCATTAATGCAAAATATGTACAAATAAGTGCATCTGTGTAATTCGTGGTGGCTTGTTGATTTATTAGAATGAAGACTACAAAAATTATGAAAAAAATGTGACATTTTTCTTAAAAAGAAGTACCTCCAGAATACATGCATAGGTAATATTCTCCATATGCACAGCACTCAACTAAAAGATTTTCAGAAACAGCCTCATTCTATGTCACGGCAAGAAACAATACAAAACATATTGGTTATCGAACTGCTGGCAGGAATTTTTACTGCATATGAAGAAGCATTAAATTGCAGCGTGCAAGTTACCCAGCTGCCTTAACAAGAAAAAGTGCATATGTATCACATTATTTTAATTCTGCAATATGGATTCTTTATGAAGCCATTCTGCACAATATTTATTTGTGCCATATAAACACAAAACTTCCCCTGATAAAAGGAAAGCACTGTTCAGAAATAATTATGGTTCACAAAGTTTAAAATATCCTTTAATCAGATTTTATTTAAACATACTAAATTTTAAAATAGATAATCTGTTTGACAAATTTTGTGTAGTGTCTAGTACTGGATGCCGTTCTTGCTTGGGATTGCCGTCAGTAACAGACGCGCTACCTTCTGACCATGAGAGGAGCGGTCAGCATGATCTAGGGGATCAGGGCTGATCAATCCAGGCGATCGATACAGCTGCAATCCTAACGTTTGTTTTGCAGCATGTCCTGCCTATGTGAGAACAAATACAAACAGAAAACATAACTTCCAAGCAATTAATTGTACAGAAGGGGCAAGCCGCTTTCCTACTACTTTCTAACTAAATTTCAGAAGCTTTACTCAGTCACCGCAGCAGACTAATCAGTCCTACCAGAGATGTAAGAAAAC